>NC_091102.1:335000-627500 GCF_024713975.1 Paralichthys olivaceus | reverse complement strand
ATTTACTCTTGGATGTTTAAGAAGTTCTTACAGTGAATCCTGAAACATAAATGTGACCCAGATTATAAAGTCTGATACATCGTAACATGAAACGGACTAAAACTAGGAAGTGATGGAACGCTAACATTAGTTCTTATTAGATAATTACATATCACAATGTCTTTTATGTCGTAGCATTTCATAGAACAGTAATTATGATAACTTTCGAAAGACAAAAAAGAAATGGAGTCAAATAAGGACAGCAGACTCGGTGCAGTGCTGATAATCATGCTTTATTAAATCAATAATTGGAGAAAACTCAAGGAGGCTGCGAAAATAGTTCCATGCTACAACTCCAACTTCAATCACACCAAAACACAGAGCAACACGCAGGACCACGCTGGATTCTGTCCTGGGTTTAATGCAGCTCAGTTTGTTTCGGCTGCGCTGCATCTGCTTGACTGACAAGTGAACTAAAATCTAACACACAAAAAACGCTGCAGACCTCCGAGAGACAGCTCTGCCTCTGCAAACGAGCGCAGGAAGGACTCTTGTTTCACGTGATTGGCCAGGTTGGTGGTAACTGAGGAGCCCGAGCAAGAGGTCGTTTGCCAGAAGCAGAGCACAAAACAAAAAAGAAACATGTGCTCAGGGAGTGCAGGCCGCTCGCACTGTGAGCATGTCATGAAAATGGCGGTATGACATAATCCGTAAGAGTGCGAGGTCCAGTCGTCCTGCTTACAAGAGGGTAAATGCAAACAGGACTCAGGATCTCATACTCATGTTACAAAGCACCTGCACTGCTCTCACTCTGCAGCAGTGCATGTATAGTTTGTCTCTGATTGAGTTATCGTCAACAGGGAGCCTCTCTACCTGCTGAGGCAATCTTAAGACTTCAACTTATCGTTGAGGCACAGTTTAGTTTCTCAGTTTAACAGGGTATTCGTTTCTGATGAAACTTTCTCCTGTTAAACCACATTTAGTTTCATTTTGTTTCAGTTAATATTATTGTCATAAATAACAATACATACATTTCCCATAACCGTTAAATTCGGCTATATACATTATGTACATGTCACAGAAAAATGGATCAAAAATCCTAAGTCATAGTTATCCAATATGGCACATTTTATAACAACTTTAGACTTTAGTCTAGTTTGGCATAAATTAATGTCAAGTTTGGTACAAAAATAGTTAAGATATATATACAAGAACAGAAATTGAGATCTTTATCAAGTAGATTATTTTGCTCAATTAATAAATAAAAAGGTATGGAAGTAGAGAAAAGGGGAAGATTTTTTTTTACACTGATCGAATGCTAATGTGAACAGTTGCTGAGTCAGATCCGAGCTCATTGGACAGTTTGAGGGTATAGGTTCCTGCATCTTCCTCTTTAACCCTGGTGATGATGAGGGTGGTTAGATCCTCCGTCGTCTCTATGTGGAAGCGTCCACCAGCAGTCACCTCGATGGTTTTGCCACCGCGGGACCACTCGATGTGTTTGGCGTCACCGGAGAAGGCACAGGTGACTGTCAGGACTTTGCCCGGCTCGATGCTGATGTCCTCCGGCAGAGCCTCGATTCTGGGCGCAGAACCTGTGAACCAAAGTGCACAATACATCAGTGCCCAGTTTGTTTGTTATTCTTTTGTCAAAACAACATTTCTCTTGTAAAAATTCAAATTCAAACTAAATTTACGAGGATTAAAGTTGTTTGATAGATCAAACGATAGTGTCTCACCGATTGCTCTGAACGAAGACCCCTCGGTGAGGCTGCTGGAGCTCAGTGCGTACGTCTCAGATGCGACCGTGGACATGCTGGACATGGACATGGTCTCAAACTTCATCTCAGCTGCCATGCTGCTGAAGGAGCTGGACTCCATCATGGATGACATCATGGCTTGCTGGGTGGAGGAAGAAAACGACGACTCTTCCATTGTGTGGATTTCTTTCTTCATCATGGATGAGCTCATGGATGCTGAAGATTCCTTGTGACTCATCATCGATGATCCTGTTTTAAGTAAAGATGGAGACAGTTAAAATGTGGATCTTCATAAGAAATTCAAATTGGACAAAACGTTCTTTGAGTTGATGTTCTCACCTTTAAGAGCCACTTGCTGCTCACGATAGGCTGTGATCTTCATGCGTATGGACTGGAACACCTGTCCAGTGAAGGAAAAGGAGGATTTGGATACTCCTCCCTCTGATGTCATCTCACAGGTGTACTCTCCCTGATCGCTGTCCGCAAGATTGTGGATTACAAGGCTGCAGGAGCCCTCAGAGTATTGCATCTCAAGGTGACTGCTCTGCGAAAGTCTCCTCCCGTTGACGTACCACACCACCTCTCTGACACTCTTCTCACAGACACAGGACATCCTGACTGAGCCCTCACAGGCTTCAGCTGTTAGTTGACTCAGAACCTTGGGAGGTTTCGGGATTGGGGATTTGACAGGGGGTGGAGACACAACCCTCTTAGGGGACATGATCGGAGGAGGAGACTTCATCCTAGGAGGTGATTTGATTCCCTCTGGCTCAGGGGACTTTAACACCCTGGGCGATTTGATCCCTGTCGGTTCTGGGGACTTGATGCCTTTCGGTGTTTTTATTCCAGCAGGTTCTGGGGACTTCATTCCTTTTGGTGTTTTGAGTCCTGGGAGTTCTGGAGATTTGACACCACGAGGGGATTTGAGTTCCACAGATTCAGGTGACTTCACTCTCTCTGGAGACTTAATTTGTGTTGGTGACTTGAGTCTGGGTTCTGGGGATTTTATACCACGTGGTGACTTAACTCCCTCAGGTTCAGGAGATTTGACAGTTGGAGCTGGTGATTTTAAGCTGGGTGCTGGAGAGGTTGCAGATGGCACAGGAGACTTGACACTCCTAGGAGACTTAATTCCATCTGGTTCAGGAGACTTCACACTCGGAGTAGGAGATGTTGCACATGGTACAGGGGATTTGACACTTGGTGTTGGTGATTTAATTGAAGGCACGGGGGATGTAACACTGGGTTCAGGTGACTTTACACTGGGAACAGGGGATGTTATGGAGGGAGCAGGTGATGTGACTGAAGGCACTGGAGACTTTACACTAGGACATGGTGACTCTACAGATGGCTCAGGGGATTTGACAGCCTTAACTTCTACTTTGGGAGCTGCTCTGCGAATGGTTAAAGTGAAGTGAGCCTCCTGTCTGCCTGCCGAGTTCTCTACCACCACCGTGTAACTGCCCTCGTCTGAAGTCATCACAGAGGAAACCTCCAGGTTGGACTTGTATTGAGTTGTGGTGACCTGGACACGGTGAGACGCAACAAGAGTTCTGCTCTCGTGCATCCATGAAACACTGGGTGCAGGCTCCCCATCAATATCACAGGAGAATCTGGCCGTCTCTCCCTCTTCAATCGTCACAGACTGAGGCTTGGTGAGGATCCTAGCCGGAAGAGAAGGCTTCACCTTTTGGACTGAAGCTTCCTTAGCTACGGCAGCAGAGGATGACTTAAGTTTGGATTCAGAAGTGGAGTGCTTCCCAGTAAGAGAAAATGTGTCTGATGAGTAGGAGGAAGCAGATGACAGGTATTCAGCCGAGGCGTATTTGATAGATGAATCATACCTCTCAGATGAGGCTGCATATCTTTCACGAGTAGCAACCTCATGTGTCTCGGTCAACTTAGACTTGCTCTCCTCCACTTCAAAGTGGGTCTGGGAGGCATAGCCAGTTTTAAAGTGTGTGGTGTGATAGTGGTCAATACGAGTTACTTCAGGGACAAATGCTTTGGTAACTTCCTCATCTTTGCGGCGAGAGGAGAAGGTGGTGTATCCTCCACCTGACACATCCAGCGTGGCATAGTCTGATGCCTCACCCTTAGAGTTGGAGCAGACACAACGGTATGTGCCACTGTCATCTTCCTGGCAGTCCAGGATACCGATGGACAAAACACCACTCATGTTGGTGAATACATATTTCTCACTACTTTCAGAGATTGCAGTTCCATTATGGAACCACTTGATCTCACCCTCTGGCTTGGCTTGCATGTTCAGCGTGAATCTGGTGTCTTGGCCAATCGGTATGCGATGAGAACGCATCCTGACGGTCACACGGGGAGCATGATCAAGGCTGAAAGGTGTCTGGCTGACAACTTGATATTTTCTCTCTGATTTCAGAGCAGCCTTTCTGGCCTCATAGCGGGACATGATGTCAAAGCGGGCAGATCTCTCAAACCTGGAGGAGGAGCGGGAAGACCTCTCAACTGATCTGATGGGGCTGGGAGAGCGGGGACGAGTCCTCTCTGGGGTGGGGGACCTCCTCCCCACAATCTCTCCCTCTACTTCCACAGGTGGCCTGGTCCGAGATGGTCTGATCAGCTCTGCGACAGGACGCATCAGCTCAATGTATGTGGGAGACAATGATCTTCTCCTCCTCATGAACTGAGAAACAGTACGCTTCTTCTTCTCAACAACTTCAACAGACTCCTGCCTGAACTCCTGTCTCCTCTCTTCACGTTCCATGGCACGCCGCTCTATGCGGACAGGGCTGCCAGCAGGAGATGCAGAAAAACCAAGCTCCAGTTCATCCTCCAGCATCATTTTCTCCTCCTCTGTTCTCCTCATGGTGAGGTAGTCGTCCACAGGCATCAGAAGCTCCTCGTCGCTCAGGTCTGCCAGGGATCTCCTCCTCGATTTGAAGGAAACCTCAGATTCAGGGGAGGGTGAACGGCGTGCAGGCCTGACAGTCTCCAGATCATCCAGGCTGAGTTTTGGAATACGCCATCTAGGCCTGTACTGGTCAGTAATTCGGGGAAGGGGCATGACATAAAACTGTTCCCACCTAGACAAGCGAATACGTCTCTGTCTCTTCTGCACAATCCTTTCCATCCTCTCTGGAATCTCATACTGGTCTCTCAGCTTTCTGTACCACTTCATATCAGAGAGAGGTACAAACTGTTTGATGGCCTTGTCTTCATCCAAAACCCGAGGATCGTGAACTAATGGCTCAGGCATCTCATATGGCATGAAGATCCTCCTTTCCTCCTCCAGCTTCTTGGTATCAGACTTCTCCACTGTGATGTCAAACTCACCTTCAATGTTCTTGGTACTCACTGCAGGCTTGTACATCTCTGCAGCAAATTTGAGGGCCTCCTGGGCTGTTGGGTTGAAAGGTACAAGCTCCTCAGTGGCAACAATTCGTTGAGCCATCTTGTTCGTCTTTTCAATTTCTTTCTGTATGTGTCTGTATTTTTCCTCCTCGCTCTTATACTCTCTCCTGGTATAGGTCAGACGGTCGACCTTCAGTGTAGCCTGGCAGCTTGCAGAGCCAGCTGAGTTGGTTGCAGTAACCTTGTACAAACCAGAGTCCTCAAGCAGTGTGTCTCTGACATGTAGGACATGGTAATCAACATCTTCCTGTATGACAACAACCTTAGGACCAAACTGTAGTGGTTGACCGTCCTTTTCCCATTTCAGAGTAGGACTTGGGATTCCTGAGACTCTGAGTTCGAAATGGACACTATGCCCTTCTATGCACTCCACATTAGCCAAGAGACGTTTGAACATGGGCCTCATTGTTTCCTCCATCACAGGATGAGGTGTCACAGTGAGGCGAGCCTTGCAGCTGTCTTCTCCAAACTTGTTGTGGGCCATGACTGTGTATTCAGCATCATCGTTCATGTCCAGGTTGTGGATCATTAGCTGGTACAGACCCTTATCACTGGTGAATGTGTACTTGCTGTCGTCGTCGCCTGGCCTGATTCTCTCTCCATTCTTAAGCCATGCTACATGAGGCTCCGGGTGCACAGTAATAGTGACACCAAAGCGGACATCTTCGCCAATGTAGGCAGCGCTATTGTACAGAGGCAAAGTAAACTCTGGTGGTCTCTGCAGGAGTTTAGTCTTGTCAACTCTCTTCCTCAGTTTCTTGATGGAGCGGCTTACAAAGTGCTCTCTGATGCTTCTTACTGTATCAACAAAAAGCTCTCCATAAGCACTGTCCTCTCCATCGTCACTCACCACCTTGCATCTGTACACACCATCATCACTGTCTTCAATGTCCTTAACATAAATGCTAGCAAAACCATTAGTGTAAGTGATCTCATACTTGGGGCTTGGGTGTAGCTGACGGTTTCCGAAGTACCATGACACCTGTGTACTCTTGTCATAGTTGGCAATGCTACAAGTGAATCTGACATGGCCGCCTTCCTCAGCTGAGCCATGCATGACTGGACCAGCACGAAGGCCATGGTACTCGGTGCCAATCTTCACTTTACCCACAGCTAATCCTCTCTGGTTTTTGAAGGCGCCACCGTAAGCAACACGAGCTGCCGATACGATAGTGTCCATCCTCTTCACAAAGGTCTGGTAGTACCTTCTGTGTCTCAGTGTCCTAATGACCTTGTTGCTGACATGCTCAATCTTCATCTTGAGCCATGGGTGCTCCAAAGCCTCATGGGCGGTCATACGGAGCTTCATGTCCTTGACTAAAAGTCTGTCCACAAAGTCCATGGCCTCCAGGCTGATGTCCTTAAATGCTTCACTATCAAAGATAAACTCACAGTTGGAGATGTTCTCAATCATCTTCGTAGTTGACTCTGCTGCAAATGGATTAAGGCCACTGAGCAAAACATAGGCCATAACACCAACAGACCACATATCAGTGGCTGTTGTGACTAAGTCATGGCGGTGGACCTCTGGGGCACAGTACTCTGGAGCTGAGAACAGCATTCTGATGTTTTCTCCTGGCACTAGCAGCCGAGCTTGGCCCATCTCAATAATCTTTATAGTGGTGCTTCTCCTTGTAGAATAGACAATGTTGTCTGGGCGGACATCAAAGTGACCGAAGTTGCTGCTATGCAAGAACTTGAGGGAAGAGCAGACTTGCCTCAGGTAGCGGACAATCTCCTGCTCCGTGAGCTCAAAGTTGCTGGTTCCAAGGCGCTCAAAGATGTCAACTCCAGAAATGAATTCAAAGATCAGGATAATTTCTTCCATACTTTCAAAGTATTCATGCAGGTGAATTACATTCTTGTGCCTTGCTATGTTGAGGGCCTCAATTTCCCTAAGAACCAACTCCCGGTCAGTTCCTTTGACCTTGATGAACTTGGCCATGAAGGTCTTCTTAGTAGCAATCTCAACGCAGCGGTGGACTGCTCCAAACTGGCAGCGAGCAAGCTCCTCAGAGATGATGTACTTGGAGGACAACTCCTTCACCTTGTAGAATAGAGCTTCGTCCTTGGTGATCTCTCTGGCTTCATCCACTTCCTCATCATAATTCCTAATCACAGACTTGTCTTCTTTTGTAGTGATGGGCTCAGTTGGCACAGAAGGAGGACTCAGACCAAACCCGTTCTCAGCAATGACACGGAACTGGTATTTGGTCTTTCCAAATATGTTGATGATGGTGATGCTGCAGTCGGTGGTCTGTCCAGCACGGATCCACCTGTCAGCAGTGGTGGGACACTTCTCCACAATGTAGCCAATAATGTCACAACCCCCGTCATTGGCAGGAGGCTCCCAGGTCATAGTGATGGAATCCCGAGTAATATCACTGACCACGAGTCCCTTTGGAGCTTCAGGTATGTCAGCCACATTCACCTCGATGGTTTGCTTGTCCATTCCAAACCTATTCTTTGCAGTAATAATGTAATAGCCATTATCTCTCCTCTGCACTCCCTTATGGAAGACCAGGGAGGTGAAAGACCTGGTGGTGATGACTTGGTGGTGAGGAGAGTTGGAGAGGATCTCCTGGCCCTTCTGCCAAATGATTGCTGGCTCAGGCTTGCCAGTGATGGGGATCTTGATGGTGATCTGATCTCCACAGACAGCATGGACTGCCCCCATTCCCTGGAGCTCTTTGGGCAGGTGGATTTTAGCAGGAACTGGAATTAGATTTACAAAAAATATAACATTAATTTGGGTGTTGTTATAATTTCTATTTCAGGAATAACAACTGGAAACAATACAACCAGGTGGATTCACCAACGGTACTTCATTTGTCTAAAATCATTTCATTACCTTCCACTTCCAGGTTGGCTGTTGTAGAGATAGATCCTGAGGGGTTGGTTGCCCTGACTTGATAAACCGTGGCATCATTCTCATCAGCAGATGTGATGACAAGCTGGTAGTAGCCTCCCTTGAACTCCTGAGCTTTGATCTTGGTACCATCTGCCAGAACTTCCTTTCCACTGCGGTACCATTTGACCACAGGCTTTGGATGTCCCACCACCTTGTAGGAGAAATAATCCAGTTAGATACTGTACAGAAAACAAGTCTCGTCTCTTTCAGCAGGAACTGGAACATATTTAGACTTTCACAGATGTAGATGCTATTTGTAAATATTTGAAAGGAAACATGTAATTAAATGTATGAAGTACCTTAGTGACAAAGGTAGCATTGGCTTGGTATTTGACGTTCATGTCCCTGATCTCCTCCCTGAATGCAGGAGCACGAGGAGACTGGTCAGACTTCGGGATGATTGCCGCAGAGGTCTCGCTCCAGCCGCTCTCACCACCCATGTTCTCACACTTGACACGGAACTCATACTCGAATCCCTCAATCAAGCCCGTGACCTCGTAACTGGTCTCCATGATCTTCTTGTTGGTAACTGAAATCCACTTGTTCTGCTTCTTCTCACGTTTCTCCAGATAGTAGTTTGAAATTTTAGCTCCACCATCACTGCTTGGAGGCTTCCAGCAGACAACACAGGAGTCCTTGGCGGAGCTGATGATGAAGGGCTGCTGTGGGATGCCCGGTTTTTCTGAGAAACAAACAGAGAATGTTATTGTAGTGCTCTACGTATCTGTAGTTAGACCTGCATTGTAGATACAGAAGCCAAAAGTGGCAAACGTAATGACAGGACTTACCGAATGGACTCTTAATGATGACAACTGATGGGATTTCCAGAGCCTCGCTGACTCCGTACTGGTTCTGGGCAGAGACTCTGAAGTAGTACCCGGCATTTTCTATCAGGTTGGGGACACGGCAGGTGGTGCCAGAGACTGAGGAGGACACTAGGTGCCACTGCTCACCCTCTTTGGCTTCACGCTTCTCCACAATGTAGTTTGAGATCATGGAACCTCCATCATCCTTGGGAGCTTTCCAGCTGATAACAACTGAGCTCTTTAGCAGAGCATCAATAACCAATGGACCCTCAGGGATGCATGGTTTATCTGGATAAAACCATAAGAAGGAGTCAGTAACAACACTTTCCAAACACATAAATAAATCTAGGAATAGGTATTTATTGGCTGAAACTAGCTACAAATCATATGTATAACTATTAATGTTTAGCTACAAATATTTAGTGAGACACAGAGATCTTTTTTATTTAAAAAGTACTAACTACAGAGTGAGGACTGTCATTATTATAGAATGATATCTTTTGGACATCTTTTTCTTGATTACCTTGAATTTCAACACGCAGAACAGTGTCAATGGTTCCAAACCCATTGCTGAGTTGAACCTTATAGCGGCCGGCATTTGTCTTTCTCTGGACGTTCCTCACAACCAGGTGGGTGTAGCTTTCTGTGTTTTCAATGATCACATTTTCTGATGAATTCAGAGGCTTCTTGCCATAGAACCACATGATCTGGGGGATGGGGCGCCCAATGTAGACGACATGCAGGCGGAGACTGGTGCCAGCTCCAGCAAAGTACTTCTCCTTCAGAGGGAACCCAGGATGGAACTGAGGAGCTGCTTGAAGACGCAGTTTGCCGCTGGTTTCAATCTCTCCGGCCTCATTGATGGCCCTGCAGGTATACACACCCTCGTCTTCCTGCTCATCTGTCAGGATACTGAGGGAGTGGTTACGGCCATCTGAGCTCATCTTGTACTTGCGGCTCTGAATCAGTTCCTTTCCGAAGCGGTACCACTTGATCTCAGGCAGAGGTCTGCCAATAATGCCACAGGTCAGACTGCCCAACTCACCAAGTTTGGTGGTAACATCTTGGATCCCTTCCTTCAAAGCTGGAGCTTCACCAACTGCAGAAACATCAGCAAAGTTTCATTAATCTACATTATTGTCTTTGCTGTAAAATATACGTAATATTCTTTCATTCCTGATATTGTTACCTCAAGATTTATTTTTGTACTTTATAAAGTCCCAGGTCACATTAAAAATTCTGTTTGATGAAATCTAAAATCTGTATTGGCTCACCACTCAGTTTAGTCTTGATGCCCATAGGTGTGCGACGAGGTCGGCTGAATCCAGTCTCATTCTCAGCAAAGATTCTAAACTCGTACTCGGTGGCCTCCATTAATCCACCCATGGTGAACTGACGATCCTTGGAGCGCTCTTTGTTGCATTTCTTCCAGGCACTTTCTCCAGCCTGCCTGAACTCAATCCAGTAGCCTAGAATCTCCTTGCCTCCGTCATGCTCAGGCCTGAGCCAGTGGATGGTGATGCAGTCTTTGGTGATGGAGATGATGTCGATCTCTCCTGGCTGGCTGGGTTTGTCTATAAGGAGAAGACAAAAGTTGCTTAAAAGTTATAGAGGCACTAAATGATGGTATTGTATATTTGTACAATAGCTGTAAAATCAGTTTGATTAGTTCTATACATGTTTATATGTGTGACATAGATTAAAAGAGCCCCACACGTTTCCTTTAAATGTCATTGACATTCAACATGAACTCACCAAATGGATCTTTGCAGACCAACGACTCTGAAGCAGGACCAGGTTCACTTTGCCCAATGTCGTTCTGAGCCACTACTCTGAACATGTACTCTGCATCAGGAATGAGACCAGTCACATTGTACATGGTGGTGGTGATGTGGGTCTTGTTATGGCGGACCCACTTCTCTGTCGACACCTCCCTCCTTTCCACATAGTATCCTGTGATGCGAGAGCCTCCATCATCCCGAGGACGGGCCCAGGACAAAGACACTGTAGACTTGGTCACGTCCATAATCTCAGGTGGGTTGCTAGGAGGTTCTGGTGGGCCTAGAGGAGAAACCTGTCGTCAGTAAAATCAATACGTACAACACTAACTGCATCACAATAATGAAACATTATACTCACAAAGTGGTGTCTTAGGTGTGACAGACTCATCAGACTTGAGAGATCTGCTGACACCGAACTGGTTCTCAGCAGAAACCTTGAAGTGATACTCCACATTTTCCTTCAGGCCTTTCACCACCAGAGAATTCTCGATTACCCGGGAGTCCACTGTACACCAGGCAGCCTTGGGTACCTCACGCCTTTCCACGATGTATCCTAGGATGTCAGAACCGCCATCATCTGAAGGTGGTCTCCAGCTAACACGCAAGGATCTAGCTTGAATGTCATCAAATTCCAGAGGGCCCTCTGGGGAATCAGGGCGTCCAATCACTTTAACCTGGAGGAGGAGATTTAAAGACCGTTAGGTTCCCACTATTGCAAGAAATTGTATTTTTAAATTATCAATATTTAAGTGCATTTCTCTGAAGTCATGTTTTAGCAAAATATTACAGACTAGTCACCTTGATGTACACGGCCTTCCTGCCACATTTGTTCTCCAGCACTAGGTCGTAGGTACCGGTGTCGTCTTTGTGCGCCTCTTTGATGACCAACTCGGTGATGTCATCGTGGGTGGCGATCATGGCCCGATGGGAGATGTCCCGACCATCCTTGGTCCACTTACATGTAGGGATGGGTTTACCCTTGATGGCCACAGACAGATGGATGACTCCACCCTGCCGCACTACGTAGCCCTCCTCATATTTACGATCAAGCTCATAGTTGGGATAATCTGAGGATGACACAAATCAGGGTATTGTCAATTATAGATTTAGGTAAGAGAGAGAGAGATGCATTTTATATTTACGAGATAAAAATATTTGTTTTGTGAATTATGATTTGTTGTTCTCCTACCCAGCATCTCCTGGACTTTAACAACTCCTGGAATCTCTGCAGGCTCTCCGGAACCACCAGCATTGCAAGCGATGACCCTGAACTTGTACTCAGCACCCTGGGGCATGTGGGTGAGAGTGTACTCGCACATCTTGGTGGGTGTGGTGTTGCACAATGTCCATTCCACCTGGTCCACCTTCTGCATCTCGATAAAGTAGCCAGTAATCACAGCACCACCCTCCTCTTCAGGTGGTAACCAGGCCAGAGAGACTGAAGTCCTGGTGCTGTCAGTGACTCTAGGTTGAACTGGAGCTCCTGGAGGCTCTGTTCAACAACACAGTAAAAAAACTGACTTCAGACTTATGAGATTGATAAAAAAATAAGTGGTGGTGGCTTTATCATTACAATTGTACAGTAGTTACACACTGAGTTTTATCACGTACCAATGGGATCCATGGCGACAGTAATGACAGAGCTCTCGCTGGGTTTCCCAGCTCCTCTCGAGTTGATGGCAGTGACACGGTATTCATACTCCAGGCCCTCGATCAGGCCGGAGGAGCGGTACCTGGTCATGGTGACGGGGTTCTTGTTGATCTTCATCCACCTGTCAGAATGGGGCTCCTTACGTTCAATTATGTAGCCGGCAATGGTGGAGCCACCATTGTCCTCAGGTGGTTGCCAGGTCAGGGTCATACCCTCGTGGGTTACATCAAGCACATTTGGCCTGCTTGGAGGTCCAGGGATGGCTAAACAGGAAAAACAGATGAATTACTGATAACAGAAAATACAAGACAGTTGGATAGAAGATTCCATGAAGATGTAGAAGTATGATGATGAAGTGCGATGAAAGGAAGAATGTTAAATATATATACATAAATAAGTATTTTTTCTGGTAATAGGCTCAGAAATATGTGGCTCAATTTTCTTTAGTCTGGTAATAATGATCAAGAAAGTTTATTATGATGCTGGTAAAGAAAAAACAGCTTGGATTACATGTTTTTGTGACCGTATAGTTCACTGTGTTCAAGTGTCACTATATGGTTGGGATGGGGTCAATAATATATCAGTTGGTCATTGCTACCAGCTGGTTAAAAGAGTTGTTCCTAAACGGTTGTTATGGTAGAACAAGTGGTTCAAAGAAGTTTGGAAGAAACAGCAGCAGAGATTGTTTCACTAATAATAGTATATCATAAAGACGATATACTGTACATAGAGTAGAGTAACACAACACTTCAGATGGGAAGAGAACTTACTCTTGGCGCTCTTGCACTCCACCACCTCAGACTGCAGGAAGCCACCAACACCAAAGCGATTCATGGCTGCAACACGGAACACATACTCTGTTCCCTCTGTGAGTCTGGTGAACTTGAAGCAGGGCCGGGTCACTGACTCTGAGATGGTGGACCAGCCTGGCCGGTGGGCATCACGCTGCTCCACCACGTAGCCACTGACATTGGCCCCACCGTCCTTCTCTGGAAGTTCCCAGCTGACGGTCACTGAAATACCGTCAGTCTCCTCAATCTTCATTGGACCAACTGGGATTCCAGGTTTGTCTGGATGGACACAAGGAAGTGGCTGCTTATAACCTTTGTCTTTGTTTGCATATCACTAGAGATGTACTTGATACACAAAATTGCTGATGACATGTGATTTTGTAAACTGACTTATTAAGGGTACATTTAATCTGCAAAATTGCATTTAGTCTAATTCATGTATGACCTTATTTGTCTGCAGAAAGCCGCCTTACCAAGTATGATGACCTTGATGACCTCTGTTGCCATGCCAATGGCATTCTTAACCTGCAGCGTGTAGTCTCCCGTGTCACTGATTGTGGTATCACGTATGACAAGGTGGGTATATTTGCCGTTGCTGTCAATTTTGATGCGGTCCAGGCTGTCCTTCAACTTGGCACCACCGAAGAACCAGGAGCATTCAGGCTGTGGCTTAGCTTTTATCGGGATGTTAAAGTCGATGGGTTTGCCACGGTGCACATGGACTATTTTCTGAGGGATGCTGGTCAGGTCAATCTTGGGCATCACTGGAATATACAGAGATATGTGATGTATTCATTGTATTTTAGGGATTTATGTGAATTTTTAATTTTTTGGAATGGTTAAAAGGGATTATGGATGTGTTCATGATTTCTTACCCTTAATCTCTTGAATTGTGATCGGAGTTACAATGTCCATGGGCTCACTGGCTCCCCTGCTGTTGGTGGCTCTGATTCTGAAAAGGTACTGGTCATTCTCCATCAAGGATTGGATGGTGTGCTGGGACACTGACGCCTTGACTGTCGCCACGGCAGTCCACCTGTCTAGGCCCACTTTGCAGGCCTCGATGACGTAACCTGTCAGCCTGCTGCCGCCATCGTGCACTGGCTTCTCCCAGAGCAGTGTGACTGAGGACTTAGTGACATCAACCATCTGGAGGCTCAAAGGCACTGATGGCACCTCGCACACCAGCACAGCCTCAGACGTGTCGCACGGCTCACCGACGCCATAGATGTTCTCTGGCAGGACTCTGAAGAAGTAGTGCACTCCCTCCTCCAGGCCAGTGATCCTGAACAGGGTCTTTCTACACTCAGTGGTGATGGTCTTGTATGACTTCATGTTGGCTTCACGCTTCTCTATAATGTAGTTGCTGACATGAGCACCACCATCAATGCTCGGGACATCCCAGGTGATCACAACTGACTCCTTGGTGTAGTCCTTCACCTTCACTGAACCTGGAGGACCAGGGGTGTCTGCAGGAAAGAGGGGGATGAAGAAGAGAAGATATTATTGTTTACAGTTGAGCTGAGGAAACATTTACACTTTAATTCAGCGTGAAATAATGAGTATGTGTGCAAACTTCAGATGACATACCATAGACTTTGACCAGAATGGTTGTAGTCTTCTTGCCAGATGGGTTCTCTGCCTCCACAACGTATTTTCCAGAGTCATAGCGAGTAACCTTTTCCACCATTAGCATGGTGTAGCTATTGGTGGTTTCAATGAAGCCACGGGTCTGCAGCTCCACACCTGTCTTCCTCCAGGACACCACTGGTATTGGCCGGCCAGTGACAGACACAAACAGACGCAGGGTTCCTCCGGCTCGCAGACACACCGTTTTCTTCAGATCGTCGGCAAGCTCCAGGTCAGGAATTTCTGAGCAGGTGGAGCATATAGAGTCATATAATGCTGCGACAAAAACTTTTTCACATTATACTTCTTTTGTTTTTGAAATAGTTTGTGGAGAGGTTTTAGATTTTATATGTAGAAAGCATATGAGATAAATGTTTGTTTTGGTGCTGCTGGTGATAATAATAACTAATAATTACATTTTATGACGTGCTATTCTATTTTGCTTTGTCTCTTTCCTGCCACAGCAAGTTTTAGCAGGAACAGGAGCTCCCCTGCTGTTTAGAATATAAAGATAGATGAACGGTTATTTTCTGACTGAAGTGTGCATCGACTCACCAATTCTCTCTAGAGGCTGGACCTCAGCACTTGGTTCACTGAACTCCCCGGTGCCGTTGTTGTTGATGGCAGCTACTCTGAATCTATACTTCTTATTGGCTGTCAGGCCAGCTGCCACATACTCATTGGTCTTGAGTGCCTTGGCGGTGGCACGGTACCACTGCTCGGAGCCCTCCTCTAAGATCTCAACTATATAGCCGCTGACGTCTGAGCCTCCATCATACATGGGTCTGGTCCAAGTCAGGCTGATGCTGTGCTTGGTTGTGTCAGTGATGCGAGGCATTGATGGAGACGCTGGTGTATCTGAAAGTAAATATAAATATATATATATGTATATTATATCTTCTTTGAACCTCATTCCATCAAGTATTAAACATCAAATTCAGTTAACTTTTGCACTGGTTAGGACTTAAAAAGAAAAGGCTGTTTAATGTCTTACAAGTGGGGTCTTTGCAGAGGATGTATGGTGAGGCGTCGCTCGGCTGGCTGTCTCCAGCAGCATTGACAGCAGTCACTCTAAACATGTACTCGCTTCCCTCCAATAGACCTGAGATCTTCAGACGAGTGTCGTAGATGGTGTAATTCTTATTAACCCGAGTCCACCTGTTCCAGAGAAGGAATGACATGATGTGGTGAGGGAAAGATGATGACATCAATATTTCAGAAAGTGAAAAGTAAAATTCATCCATCAAGTCTATCAGATGTTATTCACACCTGGTGCTGCTCTTCTCTCGTTTATCCACAATGTAGGTTTTGATCTCGCTGCCTCCATCGCTCTCAGGCTTCAGCCACTCGATGATGACATGCTCCTTGGCCACAGCTGTAACCTCCGGTGTGCCTGGCTGGGACGGGATGGCTGAGAGATAGAAGAGTTAAGACATGTCAGAGTCACAGACACAAAAATTCATTATGTTTTT
The DNA here is from genome assembly GCF_024713975.1 of Paralichthys olivaceus. Classification (NCBI taxonomy): domain Eukaryota; kingdom Metazoa; phylum Chordata; class Actinopteri; order Pleuronectiformes; family Paralichthyidae; genus Paralichthys; species Paralichthys olivaceus. Next base: position 611,333 of record NC_091102.1, on the reverse strand, counting down.
CTTTAATGAGCGAGTTGGATGTTCACACTTGTTGATGTTGACACTTCAGATAGGGTTAGACTGGGATCGAACTGCCGACCTCCTGGGCGGAGGACGACCGCTCTACCCCTCAGCCTATCTCACTTTCGTCTTGATATGTAACAAGGGTTGTTCCTCACTGTCCTTCATCTCACAAAATGATAAATGTTTGCTACAGCACCACCATCAGAAATCATTGGAATGAAAAGTTGAACTCTTACTGTAGGCATTCCTGGCGATGATGGGATCAGATTCTAGAGGAACTCCAGGTCCGAACTTGTTGACTCCTCTGACTCTGAAAATGTACTCGTTATTCTTGATCAGCCTGCTGCTGACACATGACAGAGACTTGCAGTCAGCCTCCATGATGACCCAGTTGAGGCGGCTGGTCTCGCGACGCTCCACGATGTAATGGGTGACAATGTCACCACCATCCTGCAGTGGAATCTTCCACGACACTGTACATTTCTCCTCTGTCACTCTGCTGATTACGATCTTGTCGGCCGGTGCTCCAGGAGTGTCTAAAAGAGGAGAACCCGTCAATCAGTCCAGTGAAATGTCTATTAATTGCTACACAACTTGAAGTGTTATTATTTGACTCAACTAAGTCATATCCTTGTAGTCTGAAATAATGTCATTCTAGTTTCATCACAGTTGCTCGTTGGTTACACACCTAGTACTTTAACGTTGACAGCAGCAGTCTTGATTCCGCTGGCATTCTTAACAGTCAGGATGTATCTGCCTGTGTCGTATCTGTTGCAGTCCTTGATGATGGCCATGGCTCTGGTGGCAGTGTAGGTCAGCGAATATTTCTCTCCCAGCTCCAAAATCTTGTCGCCCTTCGACCAGAAGACCGTAGGCTCCGGTTTACCACCTACAGCACCGTCCAAGACAAGATCGGAGCCGGCAGAGACCGTGACTGTCTCACCCACCAGCTTGCTGTCAAGTTCAGCTTTGGGAGGAGCTGCGGCAAAGAAATGTTTTTAAATTTTTTACCTCAATAACAATTGACTTGTAAGTATGCCACAATGTGATTAAAAGCAACAGATCCAAAAATATATTGGTTATTGTTATTTGACTTAAACTGGTAGTATTATACTTATTACTTATAAGGTAAACCTCTTCCGAGAAATCTTAATCTAAATCCTAATTGTAATGATTTTTATGACCCAAACTTACAGTATTCGTCTTTGCATGTGATTGGTCCGGTAGACTCTGAAGGTGCGCTGTGGACACCTGCTGCATTTTTAGCGATGACATGGTACTCATATGTCTCTCCCTCTCCCAGGTTAGTCACGGTGAAGTAGTTCTCACTGATGGTGGTGTAGTTGCACTTGAGCCAGCGGTTGTCATCCCACTCGTCCGTGCTGTAGACTTTCCTTTCCACCACATACCCAACGATCCTGCTGCCACCATCATTAAATGGCACAGTCCAGCACAGTGATACAGAGGAGTGGCTAATATCCGTCACCTCGGGTTTACCAGGAGGATCTAAGCAAGGATGGAAAGAAGTCAATTATAAAACTGTACCACAGTTTTAATTACGCAGCTTTCTCATGTTCTTAAAGACTGGAATTTCTGATCTGGAACTTTTAGCTGAGTGAAGTGAACAGTGCAAAACAGTTGTTAAGATGAATAACCTTTCATTAGTTTAAATAATAAATATCTGTAGAAGATTAATGTTTCCATTACCAACAGGGTTGAGCGCCGTCACAGGTCTGGAGGCCTCGCTGGCCTTGCTGAGTCCAGCAATGTTCATGGCATACACCCTGAACTGGTAGTCCAGGCCCTCGATCAGGCTGGATATCTTGTAATGGCACTCCAGGCAAGGCAGTTTGTTTTCCCTCACCCACAGAATCGTGTTCCTTTCCTTCTTCTCAATCCAGTAGCCTGAAATCTTGCTGCCACCATCTGCATATGGCACATCCCATTTGATGCTGATGGTGCTGGCAGAGACAGATACAACATCTGGACGAGTTGGAGGACTTGGAGGAACTGTGCAAACAAAGTAGTGAGAACAGGTATTCTTAATTTGATTCGGATGAAGACACTTTTATAAAATTCATCAAACTTTGGCATCCACACGTACAAAATCGGGACTTATTTTTGTGTATATGTTGATCAGGACTTACCAAATGGATGCTCAATGACAACAGCAGCAGACTCAATGGACTTGCTTACTCCAAACTTGTTCTCAGCACACACTCTGAATGTGTACTCCAAGTACTTGGTAAGATGAGTCACTTTGATAGTGGTTCTCTTCACACTAGAGTTCACCACTTGCCAGGAGGCAGTGCCAGACTCTCGTTTTTCCACAATATAGTTGGTGATGTCAGTGCCGCCATCGTCCGCTGGCTCAGACCAAGACAGGGTGCAGGATTCTGAGGAAACTCCAGAAATGTCTACTGGGCCTGTGGGTGGAGTCGGTCTGCCAACGACAACTACAGTCACTGTGAATGTCTTCACACCAGCTGTGTTCTCAAGGGTCAAGTAGTATTTGCCACTATCGCTTCTCTTGCTGTCTTTCACCACCAGAGTGGTTCTTTCCTTTGTGGTCTTAATGGAGACTCTGTCTGTCTCCTTCAGCTTCATCTCTTCCAGCTTCCACGTGACCTTGGGCGCGGGTCTGCCACTGATTGGGATGTCGATTGTGAAGGTGTTGGAGGTCTTGCAGGTGATGAGCTGGTTGGTGATGCTGCTGAGGTCAGCAGTTGGTTCAATGCGAGGCTCCTTAATGACCACAGAGCCAAAGGTGCCCTGAGGCTCGCTGATACCAGCATCGTTCTTGGCCTTGACTCTGAAGTCATACTCAGTGTTCTCAATCAGACCTTCCACTAGCATCTTTTGGGACTTGGTCTCTTCGCTTACTACCCAGCGGTCAGTGCCTTTAGCTCTGAATTCAACGATGTAGCCTCTGATGCGGCTGCCTCCATCATGCTCAGGCTTCAGCCATACCAGCGAGGCTGAAGAGTTGGTGGTGTCAACGACATCCAGTCTCTTGGGTGGTGCTGGTTCTTCGGTGGCAATGATAGGCTCTGTCATCTCATGAGGTTCTCCCTGGCCATACTGGTTAACAGCAATCACCCTGAACAGATATCGCACGCCAATATCCAAACCAGTTACCCTAATCATCTGCCGAGAGCACTTGGTACTGACTTCCTGCCAGGCCAGACGGCTGGCCTCACGCTTGTCTACAATGTAGTGGTGGATTCGGGATCCACCATCATTGGTGGGGGCATCCCACATCATTGTCAAGGCTCCACGGGTAACATCTTTGAAGGTGATGGCTCCTGGAGGCCCAGGTGTATCCAGCACTTTGACAGTGAACGTGATGGACTTGCGCCCACTGTTGTTCTCTAGAGACAGGGTGTATTTGCCAGCCTCGTACCTTGTGCACCCCTCAATAGTCAGAGTGGAGAATGAATCTGTGGTGTTGACATCAGCCATGACAGGCAGCTCACCGTCTACCTTAGACCAGATGGCAAGAGGCGCTGGTTTGCCACAGAAGGCAACATGGAGTGTGACCAAACCGCCATTCTTTACGATGTGTGTTTGCTTGAAGTTGGCATCGATGTCGATCTCAGGAGATGTGAGTCTGTCCAGAGCCTGAACAGGACTGGCCAGCACAGAGGCTTCGCCTTCTCCTGATCCATTTACAGCACTGACTCTGAACCTGTAGATCTCTCCAGCTACCAAGCCCTTGGCAGTGTAACTGGTGTGGATGCAAATCTGGTTGTTGACTCTGTGCCACTCCTCCAGACTGGCCTTACACATGTCAATGTTGTAGCCAATGATTTCCATTCCACCATCAAAGACTGGCTTGGTCCATGCAATGGTGACAGATGACTTAGTGGAGTCAGTGACCTAAAAAAAAGTTTTAAAAATATTTCTTTATTCTCATTTTTCTTAATTATTATGTCTACATTTAAGTTATTTGTGAGGTTTTACTGTGTTAAAACAGAAAGTCACATTAAAAATAATTAATATATGCAGCTGACAATATATATGTCTGACATTTTGTTGAAAATAGAGGATTGTCTTCTGTAATCCTACCTTGATCACTGTGGGAGCACTAGGAGCACTGGTAGGCTCTCTACATTTGAAAAGCCTGGAGGTACTGCTGGCTGGTCCAACACCAGCGCCGTTTTCAGCCATGACACGGAACTCATACTCGTTGCCCTCAGTGAGTTTGGTGACACGGTGTCTCAGCTCTGTGATGGGCCTCTTAGAGGAAACCTTCAGCCAGCGCAGACTCTTCTTCTCTCGCCTCTCGAGGATGTAGTGTTTGATCTCGTTGCCTCCATCTGACCTTGGCCTAGTCCAGCACATGGTAATGCTGTTTCCAGTCACATGCGTGGCATCTGGAGTACCAGGGGCATCAGGCACAGCTGAAAGAGAAAAGAAAATATGTTTTTTTTAAGGTAAAAAGGTCAAGTTCTGAATGTGAAGGCAGTTCTCTGTTCTTTTCTGCTCAATTTCAATTGCAACAGATCAGTAAGGTTTACTAGCGTTGGTCAAATTTGTCAGACAGAATGTGAGTAACTTACTGTATTGCATCTGTGCGATGATAGGATCAGAGTCCAGTGGTTTGCCAACACCAAACCTGTTAACAGCAGAGACTCTGAACTGGTACTCATTGCCCCTGATGAGGTTGGTGGCATTGTAAGAACAGGCCTCACACTTGGAGGTGACCAAGGCCCAGGAGATCCTGGATGTCTCCCTCTTCTCCACCACATAATGAGTGATGGCGGCACAACCATCATTCTCTGGTGGGTTCCACCACACTGTGCACCTCTCGGCTGTGATGCCGGTGAAACGGATTGGACCTTCTACAGGTCCCGGTGTATCTGAAGCATGTGAGAAGGTAGGTTCCAAGTGTCAATAGAAACAGGATTTAACAAGTTTTTCCTATACAGTGTCTCTTAAACATAATGAAACTTAAGTTTTTACCAACCTTGTACTCTGACATTGACATCAGCTTTCTTGGTACCGGAGCTGTTTTTGGCTTCGACAGTGTAGATTCCACGGTGGTTCCTGTCAGCATCGCGAATAAACAGACTGCTGTTTCCAATACCGCTGGTGATCTCAATGTCAAGCATGATCCTCTTGTCGATCTCTTTGCCATCCTTGTACCAGACAACCTGGGGGACAGGACGTCCAGTAATCCTGCAGCCGAGCTGCACCTTCTCTCCAGCCCTCATCGATAGAACCTGATCTGGAGACCAAATGATCTCAGGAGCAACTGGAAATATAAAGCAAATGAACAGATGAGTGATCTGCAGAATGAAGGAACACACTGTTTATGATAACATTTCTAAATGTATATATTTTTAAGTTGAATGTACTTACTGTTCTCATCCCTGGTCATGATGTTTGCAGAGGAGTTGGACGGTGGACTGACAGTGCCCACAGCATTCCTAGCAATCACTCTGAACTCGAATCTGTCTCCAGGTGACAAACCAGTCACAGTGAACTGGGTTTCGCTGATATCAGTGAAGTTGCACCGCAGCCATTTGCCTCTACCTTGGCGCCTCTCCACACTATAGGCCACAATCTTGCTGCCACCATCCCTGTTGGGGATGTCCCACTGCAGGGTGACCGAATCTCTGGTTACATCGATGCACGTGGGAGTGCCAGGTGGATCTAATGAGAGAAGACAGAGGCAATTTATCAAGAGTGCTTGGTTTAAAAAAATCCTACGGTGATACTGAAGCAAAAAGAATCTTGAAAATAATAATATAGGATGAAACTGTTATTTTAAGACTTTTTTTTTTTAACATGCACTTACCAACAGGGGAGATGGCGAGTGCGTGTTTACTCTGTTCACTAACAGTGCTAATTCCAGCGTTGTTCTCTGCATAGACTCTGAAGGAGTACTCCAGTCCCTCCATGAGACCAATGATTCTGTACTCTTTGTTGGAGATGATAGAGGAGTTCACCTTCTGCCACAACAGGCTGTTCCTGTCCTTTTTCTCAACATGATAGCCCAATATAGGGGATCCTCCATCAAAATCAGGGGCCTCCCAACTGATGGTCATTCCATCACTGGTGATGTTGAAGGCCACTGGCTTTCCTGGGGGACCTGGAGGTTTGTATTGGTGCTGGGCAATAATGTCTGAGGAGTTGAGTGGTTCACTGACTCCATACTTGTTCTCCGCACGGACCCTGAACTGGTACACACTTCCCTTGACTAGGTTGGGAATCTTGAATGTGGTCCTGACAACACTGGAGCAGACCATCTTCCAGTTAGCCTGTGAAGTCTCCCGTTTCTCCACACTGTAACAGGTGATCTCGCCACCTCCATCCTCCTTTGGCTCATCCCAGGAGATGATGACACTCTGAGCTTTAATCTCATCGAAGCGGATAGGACCAACAGGCACTGAGGGAGCTCCCAAAGTGATCACATTAATGTCAAAATAGTTCTTGATGACTCTGTTGTCCAGAACCAAGGTGTATTGGCCGGCATGCTCTTTCTTGGCTCCTCTGACTGTGATGGCAGTCTTGTTGTCAGTGGTCCTGAAGCGAATCTTCTCACTTTCCTTCAGAGGGAAGTTATCCTTAAGCCAGCTGATTGCTGGTCTTGGCTTACCCTTGAAGGGCAATTCAATGTGGATGTTCTGACCAATGCGAACAGCAAGCTCTCCATTGGGGTAGTCGCTGAGAAGGGCATCGGGTGGAATGATGAAGTCCATCACTACGATTGGACCAATCTGTGAGAAGTCACTGTTGCCCTTTTCATTCTTGGCAAATACTCTAAAGTCCATGATAGCGTTCTCTTTGAGTCCTGTGACTTCACAGCTGCAGCGCTTACATGTAGCACCCAAAGTCCAGGTGACCTCTTCCTGGGATCTCTTCTCAATTATGTAGTCAGTGATGAGGCTGCCACCATCATGGTCAGGTCTGGTCCACTGCAGGGTAACAGAGCTCTTTGTGGAGTCCACCATCACCAGCTCTTTAACAGCTCCTGGAGTTTCCGTGGCTCTGACGGGCTCAGTGGTCTCACATGTGTCACCCACACCATACTCGTTTTCAGCAGACACACGGAAGAAATAAGCACGATCCTCCTCCAGGCCTGAGACCTTGTAGGATGTGTTGGCACACTCTCCGGTGATCACCTGGTAAGCCTTCATGGTGGAGGCCTTCTTCTCAACAATGTAATTAGTGACAGGGGAACCACCATCAATGAGAGGAGCTTCCCAGCTGAGGGTCAATTTTCCTCTTGTCACGTTCTTGATCAACAGTTTCTGGCAGGTGGCTGGACTATCCAGAACTTTAAGGGAAACCATAATTATCTTTGGTTCTCCAACGCCATTCTCAATCTCCAGCAAGTACTTGCCACAGTCATCACGGGTGACCTTGGGTATGAGGAGTGTGGTGGATCGCTCAGTGCTGGTGATGGAGTAGCGGTTGTCACCAGCCATGTTGCGGTCGCCACGGCGCCATGTGACATTGGGGGCGGGGCGTCCCTTTAGGGGGATAAACACTTCCACATCACGGCCAGCTCTTGCTGTGTACTGGGTTGTCATTGAAACATCCAAGTCCAGATCAGCCTCCTCTGTTAGACAGTAAAGTGTAACACAAATGAAAGGAGGAGGAATTAATGCATTAATAATGATATAATTCTAATCCAAAAGATTTTAAATAACAATTTGAAGCCATAGAAACAATAGAAAATTACTTTCTAACACTCATATTGTGTTAATAATCATTAACCAAATACTTGCTTGTAAATCATCATAGAGGAGTCAACATAAATACAAACCCAAGATATCTTTGGCTTGCACAGGTTGGTACATTTTGATGTCCTCTCCTTTGCCCTTAGAGTTGACAGCCGACACTCTGAAAAAGTAGTAGGTTCCAGGCATGAGGTGGGACACCACGTATTCACAGGTCTTAACCTGTGGGTTGATGGTCACCCATTCTTTGTCTTCAGAGTTCATCTGGTCCAAAATGTAGTGAGTGATTTCACTGCCACCATCATAAACGGGCTTCTCCCAGCCGAGGGTGATGGAAGTCTTTGTGGAGTCAACCACATGCAGCTTGGATGGCTCACCAGGCAGATCTGGAGAAGATAAAAGATTCTGTGTGAAGACCATGACAATAAAGAAATCTTGAACAGAAGCTCCTGCAAAGTTGTAATGTTAATACTATTTGTAATGAAAAGCATACCGATAGGGTCGTAAGCTTTGTAGAGTTCAGAAGACTCAGAGTAGTTCCCTGCTCCAGCCTTGTTGACAGCACAAACTCTGTACTGGTACTCGCTGTTCTCCACCAGGTTAGTGACTTTCTGCCGAGTGTCTCTGATGGTTCCCTTCACCACCTGGACAAAATGTGTATTTTATGAAGCTTACACTTGGTTTCTTAAATATATGAGACAACTTTTCTAAAGATTGGTCAAAAAAGCAAACCTTGAACCACTGCAGACTCTTCTTCTCCCTCTTCTCTAGGTAGTAGCCGTCGATGTCGCTACCTCCATCCAATGCAGGTCTTTCCCAGATCACTGTCATGGTGGACTTGGTAATCATGGTGACTTGAGGCTTAGATGGCTCGCTAGGAGGAACTGAAAAAAAAAAAGACCAGGATAGACGAAATTGTTTTTCTATTGAATAACATTTCTTCAAAAACATTTGCTTTTCTATTATCTATCCTTAAGTCGTGAGTCTTTATTTATACATAAGATATTAGATTTCCTCATAATCATGACACATAATCATCTCAGGACAGAACACCAGGTGTGGGAGGGATATTAACTCCACTCTCTTACCAAATGCATTCCTTGCAATGACGGGCTCAGACTCCAGTGGGTCTCCAATGCCGTATTTGTTCATTCCACGAACTCTGAAGATGTACTCATTGCCCTGGATGAGTCTGGGAACATTAACAATGCAGTCCACCAGCTTCTCTGAGACTATGGACCACATGACCCTGCTGGTCTCTCTTTTCTCCACAATGTAATGAGTCACCATGGCACCGCCCTCATCAGCAGGTGGGGACCACATGATGGTTATATTGTCAGCAGTCACCTTCTTAAACTGGATCTCTCCAGCAGGTGGACCTGGTTTGTCTAGATAAGAAAGGATAGTGTCCATGAAAATCTGTGTTTTTATACATATAAGATGAATTTCTTGCAAGTTAGAAATTACTGTCATACAGTTTTTTCAATAATATTTTAAATACCTTGTATGAGCAGCCTCACAACAGCACATGCAGATCCCAAGGAGTTCTTCACCCTGACCTCATATGTACCAGAATTCAAACGAGTGGTTTCCTTCAGGAACACACTGGTGTACTCAAATGTGTGTTTAAAGGAGAGCTGGGCGCTGGGCTCAAGCTCTCTTCCATCCTTCAACCACTCAATAGTTGGAGCAGGTTTGGCTGTGATATTAAACTTGAGCTCCACATTAGAGCCGGCCTTGTGTTTGACCTCACTGAAGTACTCCTGAGGTATTTCAATCTCTGGGGCACCTGGAATAGAAATGAAAAACATGTGATTTTGAGTTCTGAGGCATCACAAGAGTCAAGTGTATAGCGAAGATCTTCGTTGTTTGTTTAAAAAAGTTGATCTCCATAATGTGATATCCAGATTCAGACAAAAATGCGGATGAGAGGAAAGGCCACAGTACGTCCAAAATATCAAGTGTAAAGGAGAATGGTGAACTACAATTTATGTAAATCCATATTTAAGAATAAAATGAAACCTACCGTAGGTGTCCACACATGTGGCTGGTCCAGCAGTAACAGACGGGTTGCTCACTGACCCAACGGCGTTCCTGGCCATGACTCTGAACTCGTATGTCTCATCCTGGGTCAGGCCGGTCACAGTGAAGCGGGTGTTTGTGACATTGTTGAGGATAGCCTTGGACCACTTGGCACTAACACCCTCCCTCTTCTCAATGATGTAGCCAATGATTGGGGATCCACCATCGTAGTTGGGTCTCTGCCAGGCCAGGCTGATGGTGTTCTTGGTGATGTCACTGATGCGCAGGTTTATGGGTGGCTCTGCAGGTACAGAAAGTGGGAATTCATTATAAGATAGTTGTACCAGCATATTTCCTTGACTTTAATAGACTTTATTTGAGTCTACTCACCACACGCATCAATAGCCAGCACTGCATCAGAGACCTTGCTGAAGGCACTGACTCCAGCAGCATTCTCTGCTGCCACCTTGAACTCATAAATAAGTCCGGCATTGATATTAGTGACCTTTAGGTGTGTAGCACGGATCACCATTTTGTTGACTCTCTGCCAGAGGATGCTGTTCTTGTCTTTCATCTGGAGATGGTAGCCAAACACATGGCTGCCACCATCTGACTTGGGCTCCTTCCAGGCTACAGTAATGGTCTCTCTAGTTACAAAAGTGACCTCTGGAGTTAATGGAGCATCAGGAATAGCTGATTGGTGAGAAACAGATTTGGAGGGTTAACTTATTAACAGAGTAGGAAAAGCAATAATGGATAAAATATGAACGTAAAACAAAAAATTCTTACTGTAAGGAAGGCTGACGGTGACAGTTGGTGAGTCAATGTGCTCGCTGATTCCATATCTGTTCTCAGCCCTGATTCTGAACTGGTACTGCAGGCCAGTGGTCAGCTTCATAATCTTCATGGTGCAGCGAGCCACAGCAGAAGAGACATCCATCCAGTTGGCTGTGGTTGTCTCTCTCTTTTGGATGATGTAGTTGGTGATGGGGCTGCCACCATCATATATCGGTGGGAGCCATTCCAGGCTAACGCTGTCTTCTGTCACGTCAGACAGCTCCACTGGTCCAAGTGGGGCACTGGGACGGTCTAAAATCACAATATTTAAAGATTGCTTGGTGGTTCCACTGGAGTTTGAGGCAGTGATATCGTAGCGTCCTGAGTCTCTAGCGATGCTTTCGCGTAGAGTGATCTTGATGCTATCAGGGGTGACTTCAGAGTTGAACCTCATGGTTGACTTGAGCTGTACGTTATCCTTGGACAGCGAGACTTTAGGTAAAGGTCTGCCTGTCAGTGGGATCTCACACTTGAGGGTGGAACCGGCTCTGACAAACACTGTGTTGTGAGGGAAGTCCTTCATGTTGATCTCAGGAGATTCTAATGCACAGAAGTGATAAAGACAGTTATAGCCAAGGATATCAGGTGTTATTTAACTTTTTAATGTCCTGGTTATATAATGCAACTACCAGTAATAAATATAAATATTGGCATTTTGTATTTTTACTTAATTGGTCTTTGTCTTTTTAGACTGCAACTTACCAAGCTGGTCTTTCACCATTACAGGGTTGACCATTTCCTTAACATCACTGAATCCAGCATGGTTCTCAGCTCTGACCCTGAAGAAGTACTCAGCATTCTCCCTCAGACCAGACACTGTGAGGTGGGTGGACTTGGTTACACCACACTTGACCCACTTCTCCTGGCCTTTCTCTTGGGCTTCCACTAGGTAGCCAGTAATTCTGCTGCCTCCATCTTGTTCTGGTTTGGCCCAGGCCAGTGACACACTCTCTTTGGTCACATCACTCACGCCAAGTTTTGGTGGGGGGCTTGGTTTTTCTGTGGAAAGAAGACATCATTTGTTTTATTAAAATACAGTTGGGTATAAGACCCTAAATAAGACTATAATTTTACCAACAGTAAATTCAATACCTGTGATCTTGGTTCCTTCTTTGGACTCAGCAGGAACACCAACACCGTATTCATTCTGGCCTGTCACTCTGAAGTAATAAACTGCTCCCTCTTGCAGGTCGGTCACCCTGTATGTCAGTCTGTGACATGTGTCAGTCAATCTCGTCCAGCCTTTCTTGCTGGCCTCACGGAAATCAATAAGGTAGTTTTTGACAGGTCCTCCTCCCTCATTTTCAGGAGTGTCCCATGTTACAGTAGCAGAGGTCTTAGTCACGTCCTTGACTTCTACACAGGCAGGGGGTCCAGGAGAGTCCAGTACTCTGACATTGAGCGTCAAAGAGGAGGTTCCAGCTACGCTAGACAAGGTGACTGTGTATTTGCCAGAGTCGTTGCGAGTTGCTTTCTCTAAGGTGATGGATGTGAAGGTCTCTGTGGTGTCAATGACAGCACGGACTCTGAGGTCGACATCAGGTTTGGCCCATGTAACACTGGGGATGGGTTTGCCTCTGAAGGGCACTGTCATGGTGAATGAGCTACCATCCTTCACAACAAGAGTCTTCCTCATCTCATTACTGATGTCAAAAACAGGCTCCTCCTCTCTTTCTTTGGCAACCTGTTTGTCTGACTCAGGGCTGGGCTCACTGATCCCAATCTTGTTAATGGACTTGACAACAAACACATATTCAGCCCCAGGTGTCAATCCCACCACAGTAAACTCTGTGTTCTTGGTGTTGTGGACTCCAACAAACCATTCATCATCAAATGTCTTCCTGTATTCTACTCTGTAACCAGTCACAACGGCTCCACCATCAAATAGTGGCTTTTTCCATGACAGGGTGGCAGTGGTCTTTGTAGAGTCAATGATCGTAGGCTTAGCAGGAGGGGAAGGCAGGAACTGTGGGTCTTCGGCCTTGGTGAGCAGGCAAGGGGTGCTAGAAGCACTGAGGCCAGCAGCATTCTCTGCAAACACTCTGTACTCATACTCACATCCCTCACGAAGGTGTGAGGCTTTGACTCTAAGGTCATAAACAGGTTTCTTGTTAACACGGCACCAGCGAAGACCAGTCTTCTCTCGCTTTTCAATGACATAGCCAGAGATACTGCTGCCTCCATCAGAAATGGGTCTTTCCCAACAGATGGTCATTGCCTCACTAGTAACAGCAGTGACCTGGACATTTGTGGGAGCTGAAGGAACAGTAAATGGATCCAAAGCCTTAACTGGCTCACTCTCCAGGGCTTCACCATCCCCATATTTGTTGATTCCCCTCACTCTGAAGATGTACTCATTTCCTTTGAGTAATTTGGTCACTTTACAGGTAGTTGCCTTCATGTCTCCATAGACAAGAGTCCAGGCCAGGCGACTTGTCTCACGTTTCTCCACAATATAGTGCATAACTTCAGCACCACCGTTCTCCTGAGGGGGTCCCCATGTTATTGTGCATTTCTCTGCTGTGACCCCAGACACTGCCAAAGGTCCTGAAGAGGGCCCAGGTCTATCCAAAACTTTACAATTGATAGCAACAGACCTGGTTCCTGCCACATTGTGCAGGGACAGGACATACTGGCCAGAGTCCCTCCTGATAGCATCTCTGACGATCAGGGTGGTTGTGAAATTTGTGGAAGTAATTTCACACCTTGCTTTGGCTGAAATCTCTTTTCCATCCTTAGACCATGAGACAACAGGGAGTGGACGGCCTGTGATTTCAGCATCAATTCTAATGATATCCCCAGCTTTAATGACAACCAACTGTCTGAGCTTGTCTTCCAGGATGATAGTGGGAGGGTCCACATCATCCTTTACTGTAACAGGGCCGGTACTCTCTGAAGGAGCACTAAGCTGCTCTGCAGAATTCTTAGCAATAACATGGAAGTCATATTGAACATCTTCTGTGAGGCCTGTGACATCAAAGTAGGTTTCCTGCAGATTATTGAAGTTGCATTTCAGCCAGCGACCATTGGGAAGTTCTTTACGCTCAATAATGTAGCCGGTAATCTTTGATCCAAATTCATACTCTGGCCGCTCCCAGAAGAGAGAAACTGAGCTCCTGGTAATGTTGGTGACTTTAAGGTTATGTGGAGGTTCGCATGGATCTCTGGCTGCCACAGCGTCACTGGTCTTAGAGCATGCACCAATGCCAGCAATATTCTCAGCATACACTCTAAACTGATACAGAAGACCTTCTTCAATGCCCGTCATCTTAAACTGGTTCTCAGCTAGTAGTCCTCTGTTGACCTTTGTCCATAGAATGCTACTTTGGTCTTTGCATTCAATGTGATAGCCAATAACAGGGCTTCCCCCATCACTGGCAGGTCTGCCCCATATCACAAGCATGCCACTCTTGGTGGCATTGGAAACATGGAGGTTGGTTGGCGGACCAGGAGGCTCAAAAGGATACTGAGCAACAACAGGAGCTGAGTCAATGGCATGACTCTTGCCATAACGATTCTCAGCTGCAATACGGAACTGGTACTCTATTCCCTGAGTAAGCCGAGACACCTTAATTGATGTCCTGGCTACAGTGGCTGAGACGATCTGCCATGTGGTTGTCGTAGTATCTCTCTTTTCCACTACATAATTGTTAATCTGGCATCCACCGTCATAGGTTGGAGGATCCCAAGACAGACAGATGAAGTCAGCACTCACCTCGTCCATCTTAATGTTGCTTGGTGGACCAGGTTTGTCCAGGATTATAACAGAGATATCAGCTGTCTTAGTACCAATAGAGTTAGTCAGAGTAATCTCATACTTTCCTACATCGTCTTTGGTTGCATCCTTGATGAAAATCTTGGAGGAGGTCCTAGAGGTAAGAACATTGACCCTGGTTGTCTGCTTAAGCACCTGGCCGTCCTTCTTCCAGGACACTTCTGGCTGTGGTCTGCCTTTGAAAGGAACATCAATCTTCAGATCATCTCCTGCTTTAACACTGTATGTGCTGAACACAAGGTTGATGGTGGGCTCTACTGTGATGTCCTTTATCACCACAGGGGCAGCCAGAGGTTTGGCATCACTCTGGCCCTTATCATTCACAGCAATCACCCTGAAGGAGTATTCCTCTCCAGTTGTAAGTCCATCAATAGTAGCTTCCAGTGCTTTGACTTCACTGCACACAGTCCATTTGTCATCTCCCTTGGGCTGCATCTCCACAATATACTTTGTAATCTTGCTGCCTCCATCATGATCCGGTTTCTCCCATGAAAGGTTGACAGTATGGCGAGTAACGTCAACCAAGATAATCTTACCAGGAGGCAAAGGAGCCTCAGACACCTTGACTACATCTGTGGAAGCAGGCAGACCTACTCCAAGTTCATTAACAGCTAATACACGGAAATAATATCGGCCGCCCTCCTGTAGGTCAGAAATGATGTATGAGTTCCTCACACAGTTTGTGGAAACACTGGTGAAAGCCATTCTCTTCTGCTCTCTCTTCTCCACAATATAATGTGAAATCTTAGCCCCACCATCAATTAGAGGAGGCTCCCAGGAGAGAGAGACAGAATTTCTCTTTACATCCTTGACCTCCAGGTTAGTAGGTGTGCTGGGGGAGTCCAGAACTCGAACATTGATGAAGGCTGATTTAGAGCCACTGAGGTTCTCAAGTGTGAGTACATATTTGCCAGTGTCAAATCTGTCAACATTATCAATCAGCAGCATTGTGTAAGAGCTTGTGACTTCAATCTGGGCACGTTCATTCAGAGTACCATCAGCCTTTGACCATCTGACCTCAGGCTCAGGCTTTCCCCTGATTGGCACAAACAGACGGAGGGCAGCAGTGGCACGAACATTGACCATCTTCCTTAGGTCAGCATCTAGTTCAATTTCAGGAGCTTCCAGCTTCTCTGCAGCAACCACAGACCCAGGTAGGTCAACATGCTCTCCTACTCCCTCACAGTTAACAGCACAGATTCTGAAATTGTATTCTGCATTCTCCTTCAATGTCTTTACAGTGTAGTGAGTAACTTGTACACCAGTGTGTGGTGTGCAACTGACCCATTCATCATCTGCTGCCTCCTTCATTTCAACAATGTATCCAGTGATCTGTGCTCCACCATCATAGATAGGCCTGGACCAGGTCAGGGAGACGGTGGTGCTTGAATGGTCTGTGACTTTAGGGTTATTTGGAGGTCCTGGTGGATAAGTGGCATCACAGGCCTTGATATATAGTGAAGGTGCACTAGGTTTTCCAACACCAGCAGCATTTTCAGCTGAGACCCTGAATTCATAGGAGTGACCCTCCGTGAGGCCAGTACATCTGAATCTCAGGTCATTCAGTCTCTTCTTGTTGCATTTAGTCCATCTGATGCCATCCTTATCACGTTTTTCAAGGACATATCCTTCAATCTCAGCTCCTCCGTTATCCTCTGGCCTTTCCCAGGTAAGTACTATAGAATCCCGAGTGATAGCACTGGCCTCTGGGGTGGAGGGGGCACTGGAAGTGGTGAAGGGGTTACGGGCAATAACAGGCTCAGATTCCAAAGGCTCACCAATACCATATTTATTCACAGCAGTGACTCTGAAGATGTACTCATTGCCAGGCAACAGTTTAGTGATTTTGTAGCTGATGGCCTGAATCTTGGGCTCAACCACGGTCCATGACAAACGACTGGTCTCTCTCTTCTCAATGATGTAGTGAGAGATGCTGGCTCCACCATCATGTGAAGGATGGTTCCAGTGAAGATAACATTTCTCAGCTGTGACTCCTTTGACTTCTAGTGGGCCATCTGGAGGACCAGGTCTATCCAGAATTTTAACATTAACTGGGATCATCTTAATTCCTCCCACATTGACAAGTTTGAGGACAAAATGGCCGCCATCAACTCTAATGCAATCCTTGACTGTCAGGATGGTACGCGTAAGCATGGTCTTTACCTCCATTCGTGGAGTGGCTTTGTCAATCTCCTTTCCATCCTTTAACCAAACAACCTCAGGCAGAGGCTTACCTGTGTAGTCAGCATCAATGATGAATGTTTCACCAGCATGAACAACAGTTAGATCTTTGAATTTAGAATCCATGGTGGCTCCTGGAGCTTCAATTTCATCTTTAGCAGTAATTTCTCCTGTGGTCTGAGAGGGACGGCTGGAAATGCCAGCAGAATTCCTGGCAACGACTCTGAATTCATAAACACAATCCTCAGTGAGGCCAGTGAGTGTGAACCGGGTATCAAGAATGTTGGTGAAGCTGGCCTTCATCCAGCGGGTATCAGGGTGCTTCCTCCTCTCAATTACATAGCCAGTGATAGCACTTCCTCCATCATACTGAGGCCTGGTCCACTGGAGTGTGACATGGTTTCTGGTGATATCAATAGCCTCCGGAGTGCCTGGTGGGTCACAGGGGTCCCTGGCAACTGTGCTCTCAGAGACCTTGCTAGCTGGGCTGACCCCTGCAATGTTCTCAGCATAGACTCTGAATTCATACTCAATACCTTCTTCCAGTTCTATAGTCTTGAAATGTGTATCTGGGATTAGAAGCTTGTTGAGTTTAGTCCACAAGAGGCTGTTCTTCTCCTTTCTTTCAAGGTGATAGCCCAAGATGGGACTGCCTCCATTGTTGGTGGGATGTTTCCACTCAACCACCATGTTATCCTTGGTTGCAGCAGAAATAACTGGTGTTCCTGGGGCGGCAGGCTGACTGAATGGATACTGGGCAATAACAGCAGGAGAGAAAATAGCAGAACTCTTTCCATATCTATTCTCAGCAGACACTCTGAATTGATACTCAACTCCAGTCTTTAAGTTGGTGACTTTGATGGTTGTTCTGGCAATAGTAGCAGACACAATCTGCCATGCTGTTGTAGTAGTGTCTCTCTTCTCCACAATGTAGTTGTTGATCTGACAGCCTCCAGTATACCCTGGTGGCTCCCAGGAGAGAGTGACATAATTAGAGCTCACCTCCTCAATCTTCACAGGACCTGTGGGTGGGCCAGGCTTATCAAGAATAATAACAGTAATCTCCTCTGTAATTGATCCAGCACTGCTGGTGGCAGTGATACTGTATTTACCAGAGTCTTCTTTACTTGCATCCTTGATGCACAGCTTGGTAGATGATGGTGTGCCAGACACATTTAATCTGGTTGTCTCCTTAAGAGCTTGTCCATCCTTTTTCCACTCAACCTTGGGAACAGGACGTCCTATTACTGGAATCTCAATCTTCAGATCTTCGCCCAGCTGTAAACTGTAAGTGTTGAAGGCCATCTTGAATCTGGGCTCGATTGTTACATCCTTAGCAGTGACTGGTGCAGCAAGAGACCTGGGGTCACTCTTGCCCTTCTCATTGAATGCTGTCACTCTAAACAGGTACTGGTGTCCTGCACTAAGGCCCGTGACAGTGCCCTCACAAGTTTTAGTTGTAGCGGCCACCACCCATTCCTCTGAGCCCACAGGCTGCATTTCAATATAGTAGCCCATTATCCTGCTGCCTCCATCGTGGTCTGGCTTCTCCCAAGAGAGTGAGGCAGATGTTTTGGTCACTTCAGTCAAAGTCACCTTACCCACAGACAGAGGAGGCTCAGATGTTTTAACAGCATCCTCTGTCTCAGCTGGCTTTCCCATGCCAAACTCGTTCTCAGCTAGGACTCTGAAATAATAGATCGTTCCTTCAGTGAGGCCAGTGATACGGTAGCTTGTCTTTGTACACTTGTTGTCCACATTAGAATAAACGTTCCTGGTGGACTCTCGCTTTTCCACCAGGTAATTCTTTATTCGTGCACCACCATCAATAAGAGGAGGCTCCCATGTCAGAGTGACACTTTCTCTTTTGATGTCTTTTACAGTTAAATTCAGAGGGGACCCTGGAGTGTCCAGGACCTTAACAGATACAAAGGCTGATTTGGTGCCAGCAGTATTTTCCATGTTGAGGATGTATTTTCCAGCATCATATCTGTCACAGATCTCAATGGAGAGCTGAGTGTAATCTTCCCCAGTCTCTATTTGAACTTTACTGGGCAGTTGACCATCCTCCTTGGCCCAGCTGATCTCAGGAGTAGGACGGCCCTTAAATGGAATGCAAATTCTCATTGAGCCACCTGCCCGGACAACTATTCCCTTCCTGAGTTCTGAATCCAGAATCATCTCTGGAGGATCAATCTTATCCAAAGGTTTTATAACTCCTTGGATCTCAGTGGGCTCACCAACACCCAACTTATTAATGGCACAGATGCGCACCTTGTATTCCTGGTGCTCTACCAACTTGGTGATAGTAAACTTGGTAGCGTTTACTCCAGATGGTGGGGTGCATATGGTCCATTCCTCCTCCTCGGCTTTGCTAATTTCCACAACATATCCTTGAATATCACAACCACCATCATAGATGGGCCTATGCCAGGCGAGACTGATGGAGTTTTTAGTTGTGTCGAGCACATGAGCATTGGATGGACAGCCTGGTTCAAAGGTGGGGTCACAGGCTTTGAGGTAGGGTGTAGGTGGGCTTGACTGACCCACTCCAGCTGCATTCTCAGCAGACACCTTGAATTCATATTCATGGTCCTCAGTTAATCCTGTTACTCTGAAACGCAAGTCTGTCACCCGACGTTTGTTGCACTTGGTCCATCTCACTCCAGCTCTGTCTCTCTTCTCAATGATATAACCAGCAATCTCACTGCCTCCTGTGGTCTCAGGGCGGTTCCAACAGACAGTCATGGAGTCCCTTAGAATGTTAGTGATCTCAAGTTCCTGAGGTGCACCAGGAGGAACAAATGGATTTCTCATGATAACCGGTACTGACTCAAGAGGCTCACCCATGCCATATTTGTTGACAGCCAAGACTCTGAAGATGTATTCATTGCCCTTCAACAGTTTTGTAACCTTTAACATGGTAGCTCCACAGTCACTGGAGACCACAGTCCATGCCAGGCGGCTGGTTTCTCTCTTTTGAATGACGTAGTGAGATATGCTAGCTCCTCCATCGTGCCTGGGTGGCAGCCATGACAGTGAACACTTCTCCTCAGTGACATTGCTGACAGTAAGGGGTCCTTCTGAGGGGCCTGGTCTGTCCAGTACCTTCACACTGAATGGGACGGTCTTTGTTCCAGCCACATTAGTAAGAACCAGAGTGTACTGGCCACCATCCACTCTGATGGCATCCTTCACAACAAGCAAAGCCTTAAAATCTGTGTTTTTTATATCAGCCCTCGCAGAGTTTTCAACTTCAACATCCCCCTTGAACCACTGGGCTGTAGGGATGGGCTTCCCGTCCACAGTGGCCTCCAGGCTGAAGGTCTCCCCAGCATTGATAACAAGGGACTGGTTGTATATAGGATCTGTCTCACATTTTGGTGGGTCAATTTCATCCTTGGCTGTGACGGATCCTGTGCACTCAGATGGCTTGCTAACAGCACCAGCTGCATTCCTTGCAAATACTCTGAAGTCATATTTACTGTCCTCTGTCAGGCCTGTAACTGTGAATTCATGTTCAAGGATGTTTGCAAAGCTAGCCTTCATCCACTTTCCTTCAGGAAGGTCACGTTTCTCCACGACATAGCCAGTAACTAAGCTTCCACCATCATACACTGGAGGGGTCCACCTAAGCTTCACAGAGTGCCTGGTCACAATCACAGCCTCAGGACGGCCAGGAGGATCACATGGGTCACGGGCTACATAAACCTCAGAGACTTTGCTGCATTTTCCAATGCCAACAATATTCTCTGCATAGACTCTGTACTCATACTCAATACCTTCTTCAAGAGGAGTAGATTTATATCTGCAGTCTTGGATCAGCATTTTGTTAATCTTGGTCCAGAGGATACTGTTCTTCTCTTTCCTCTCCAGATGATAGCCCAGGATAGCACTTCCTCCATCAGAGGGGGGTTTGTGCCACTCAACTACCATAAAGTCCTTGGTGTATGAAGACACAAATGGTGTTCCTGGAGGGCCAGGCTCCTGGAATGGATACTGTGCCAAAACAGGCTCTGAATCAATTGCATAGCTCTTTCCGTATCTATTCTCAGCATAGATTCTGAACTGATATTCAGCTCCTGTCTTCAGATTGCTCAGTTTTAATGTGGTTCTGGCAACAGTGGCAGATACAACCACCCAGTTGGTTGTAGTTGTGTCTCTCTTCTCCACCACATAGTTTGAGATTGGGCATCCACCTGTGTATGTAGGAGGTTCCCAGCTTAGAGTGATACTCTCGGCACTTATATCCTCCATCTTGACAGGTCCTGTTGGTGGGCCTGGTTTGTCCAGGGTGATCACCTCAATAGTGGCATCTTTGGAACCCAGGGTACTGGAGACATTAATGCTATACATGCCCCCATCCTCTTTGGTGGCATCCTTTATGGTGAGGGTGGTGTGATGTGCTGAGTCAGTAACATTGACTCTTGTGGTCTGTTTAAGAGCAGCACCATCCTTGGTCCACGTAATGGTTGGCTTTGGATGACCAGCAACTGGGACCTCTATCTTGAGGTCATACCCCACCTGGACACTGTAGGTGCTCACCTTGGGTCTAACAGCAGGCTCAATCACAAGGTCCTTTGCAACAACTGATTGGGCTAGTTGTCTGGGGTCACTTTTGCCCTTGTCATTTACAGCTACAACTCTGAAATTATACTCCTCTCCCTTGAGTAGGTTTGTCACTACAGTCTCCAGCGATTTCACACTAGTACACACTGACCAAGTGCCACTATCCTTAGGTGTGAGTTCAACTTCATAGTGACTGATTCTACTACCACCATCATGTTGAGGTTTCTCCCAGGCGAGGGTTACAGTGCTATGTGTCACATCAACAACACTGACTTTGCCAGGTGGCTGAGGCTTCTCAGATATTTTAATTGGTTCTATTGTTTTGGCCTGGAGACCAACACCATATTCATTCTCAGCCAGGACTCTGAAGAAGAAGATTCCACCTTCTGGAAGAGGCTCCACTTTCCATGACATCCTATTGCAGGTAGTGATAGTTGAGTAAACTTTCCTGGTGCTCTCACGTTTCTCAACAATATAATGTTTAATCTTTGAACCCCCATCCAGAAGTGGAGGCTCCCATGTAAGACTGACAGAATTTTTTGTTATCTCCTTCACTGTGAAGTTAGTTGGTGGACTAGGTGAGTCCAGGACCCTGACACTAATGAAGACTGACTTCACTCCACTGGCATTCTCTGCAGTGAGGGTGTACTTGCCACTGTCAAATCTGTCAACATTCTCAATGACAAGTGAAGCGTAAGTGCCTGTGTTGTCTATCTGGGCAGTCTCCTTAATCTCCCCCTCAACTTTACCCCATTTCACCTCAGGAGCTGGACGTCCTCTCACAGGAACAAACAGCCTGAGAGTGCTTGCTGCCCTAATGTTGATCATTTTTCTCATATCAGCATCCAGGTCAAGATCGGGAGCCTCAAGCTTCTCCTCTAGGAGAATTTTTCCAGGAACATCAGCATGCTCACCAACACCAACTTTGTTGATGGCACACACTCTGAACTGGTACTCATGCTTCTCCAGAAGCTTTTTCACTGTAAACTTGGTATCTGTGATTCCAGTGGGCGGAGTGCACATAAACCACTCATCAGATGCACCATTGCATGCCTCCACAATATAAGTTTGAATCTCACATCCGCCATCATAGATGGGTTTGCCCCATGTCAAGGAAACGGTGGACCTTGATGTGTCAACTACCTTAGGATTGTTGGGTGGGCCAGGTTTGAAGATAGGATCTAATGCTTTATAATACACTGTTGGTGCACTAGGTGTGCCAACACCAGCAGCATTCTCAGCAGCAATTCTGAATTCATAGCTGTGGTTTTCTAGGAGCCCTGTCACTCTGAATCGCAGCTCACTTACTGTGCGCTTGTTGCACCTAGTCCACCTCACACCATCCTTGTCCCGTTTCTCAACAACATATCCCTGAATAGGACTGCCACCATCATGAGCTGGTCTCTCCCAAGTCACGACCATGGAGTCTTTGGTGATTGTTGTGACTTCTACCTCTGTTGGTGGGTTGGAAGAAACAAATGGATTTCTGGCAAGCATTGCATCAGATTCCAGAGGCTCACCGACTCCATATTTGTTGACAGGAATCACTCTGAAGATGTATTCATTTCCAGGAAGAAGCTTTGTGATCTTCAAGTTCAGTGTCTGAACTTTAGGTTCAACAACAGTCCAAACCAGTCTGCTGGTTTCCCTCCTCTCAACAATGTAATGTGAAACATCACTGCCACCATCTTGCAAAGGAGGTTTCCAGGCAATGGAGCATTTCTCATTTGTTACCCCATAGATGGTGATAGGGCCCTCAGGAGGACCTGGTCTGTCCAGGACCTTGACATTAATGTTAACAGATTTCTCTCCTCCAACATTCTTTACCAGCAAAGTGTATGGACCCCCATCAACACGGATGGCTTCTTTAACAATGATACAAGCTGTAAAATCTGTGTTCTTGATTTCTAGGCGAGCTGCTTCGGTAATTTCCTGACCCTCCTTTAGCCAGTATATTGTGGGCACAGGTTTACCACTGACAGTAGCTTCCAGCCTGAATGTCTCCCCAGCATTAACCACCACAGCCTGGGAGTACTTAGCTTCCAAGTCAATCTTTGGTGGATCCACCTCATCCTTGGCAGTGATGGCTCCAGTTGAATCAGAGGGCAAACTGAAAACCCCTGCTGCATTCCTGGCAATGACTCGAAACTCATAAATCTGATCTTCAGTAAGTCCTGTGACAACAAATTCAGTCTTAATGATGTTGGTGAAACTGGCCTTCATCCAGCGACCAGCTGCCTCCTTCTTCTCAACCACATAACCTGTGATCTTGATGCCACCATCATAATCAGGCTTCGTCCATCTGAGTGTCACTTGGTTTCTTGTCACAATAACAGCCTCAGGTTTTCCTGGTCTTTCACAAGGATCTCTTGCCACTTGCATTTCACTCAGTTTGCTAGCTTTGCTGAGGCCGACAATGTTCTCTGCATAGACTCTGAACTCATATTCAATACCTTCCTCAAGGCCAACAACCTTGAATCTAGTCTCTGGGATAATTTGTTTGTTCTGTTTCACCCACAGTATACTGTTTCTCTCTTTGAGCTCTAAGTTATAGCCCAGAATTTTGCTTCCGCCATCATTGCTGGGTTTATCCCATACAACAACCATGGTTTCCTTTGTGGCTGACTGGACAACAACAGAACGAGGTGAGCTAGGAACTTCAAATGGATACTGAGCAACAATAGTTTCAGACAGAAGGGCCACTGACTTGCCATATCTATTTTCTGCAGCAATCCTAAACTGGTACTCAAACCCAGTCTTCAGACGGGCAGCCTTGATTGTGGTTCTGGCGACTGTAGCTGACACAATTTGCCAGTTAGTGGTAGATGTGTCCCTCTTCTCAACAATGTAATTATTGATGGTGCAACCACCATCATATTCTGGTGGATTCCAGGTCAAAACCAGACTGTCAGCAGTGACCTCATCCAACTTAATTGGGCCAGTGGGAGGACCAGGCTTATCCATGACAACAACACTGATGTCTGTGGATGCCTCACCAGCTTTGTTGATTACTTTGATGGTGTATGTTCCCACATCATCTCTGCAAGCCTCCTTAATGACCAGAAGAAGGTTCTCGTCTGTGGTTTCAGCATTAACTCTTGTTGTCTCCTTGAGAACAAGACCATCTTTGAGCCAAGTTGCTGTGGCCTTAGGATAGGCAGCATATGGTATATCTATCTTCAAGTCATCACCTGCTAGCACACTGAATGTGCCAAAAAGCTGTTTGAAGGTTGGTAAAATGACAAGATCTTTTGCCACCACAGGCAAACTGAGAGGTCGTGGGTCACTGACTCCCTTTTCATTGGTGGCTGAAACACGGAACATGTACTCCTCTCCCTGTGTAAGACCACTTATAAGGGCCTCATTGGTCTTCACTACCATAACCTGGATCCACTTCTCAGTGCCTTTGCCTTGCATCTCAACAATATAACCAATGATTCTACTGCCACCATCATGGTCAGGCTTTTCCCAAGTTAGTGTGACACTGGTGCCTGTAACTTCACGAAGAGACACTTTACCTGGTGGTAGAGGCTTCTCTGACGCTTTAATTGGTTCAACAGTCTCCACTGGGAGACCAATGCCAAATTCGTTCTCAGCCAGGATTCTAAAGAAGTACATCTTCCCTTCATGCAGGTCTCCAATTTTCCAACTTGACTTATGGCAGCTTGCACAGACAGTGGAATAGGCCTTTCTGGTTGACTCACGCTTCTCTACAATGTAGTTGCGGACTCTGGAGCCCCCATCAATGAGAGGTGCATCCCAAACAATGAAAACTGAATCTCTAGTGACCTCCTTGACGATTAGATTCTGAGGTGCTCCAGGGGTATCTAGCACCCTGACATTAACATAGGCTGTCTTGCTTCCTGAGGCATTCTCTACAGTCAGCATGTATTTGCCTCCATCAAACCTGTCAACATTTTCTACCTGAAGAGTGGTGAATGATGGGGTGATTTCAATGATAGCTTTGTCTAGGGATTCTCCGTGCTCTCTTGACCATTTTATTTCAGGTGCTGGTCTGCCCTTTATAGGGACAAATAGTCTAAGTGTGCCGCAGGCTCTGATGCTGACCACCTTACGTAGCTCTGTTCCAAGTTCAATTTCTGGAGGAAGCAGTCTGTCCTCTGCCTTGGGGGTTCCAGGAACAGCAGCAGGTTCTCCAACTCCTTCACAATTAGTGGCACAGATATTGATTTTATACTCCTGATTTTCCTTCAAATTGGTGATGGTGAATGATGTGGCTGTCCATCCCTTTTTAGGAGTGTGAATTGTCCACTCATCTTCCTCAGGAGGGCATGTCTCCACAATGTAACCAGTGATTTCAGAACCACCATCGTAGACAGGTTTGTTCCAGGCAAGGGTGATGGAAGACTTGGTTGTGTCCAGTACTCTGGGGTTCCCTGGAGGTCCAGGCTGGAAGATGGTGTCTATGGCTTTGTAGAATGGACTGGAAGGACTGGGCTGGCTCAGACCAGCATTGTTCTCTGCAATAACTCTAAATTCATACTCATGTCCTGGTGTGAGGCCAGAAACCTTGAATCGCAAGTCAGTTACAGTCCTCTTGTTGCACTTCACCCAGCGCAGACCAGTCTTGTCCCTTCTCTCAATTATGTAAGTGTTTATTCTGCTGCCTCCATCATGTTCAGGGCGCTCCCAGCACACAACCATTGAGTCTTTGGTAATGATGGTGACTTCGGGCTGCTGTGGTGCATCACTGGCAACATAGGGATTGGCACAGATTACAGCTTCAGACTCCAGGTGTTCACCCACACCATACTTATTAACAGCCATGACTCTGAAGATGTACTCATTGCCCTTCAGAAGTTTGGTGACCTTGAATCTATTTGCTTGAAGGTCTGTAGCCACATTTGTCCATGCCAACCTACTGGTCTCCCGCTTCTGAATGATAAAGTACTCAATCTTTGCACCACCATCATGTGTTGGATGCAGCCAGTTAAGGACACATTTTTCAGCAGTGACATCAGTTACAGTGAGGGAGTCTGGTGGTCCAGGTCTGTCGAGCACCTTGACATTAAATGTGAACTTGGCAAAACCACCTGGATTGCTGGCAGTCAGAGTAAAAGCTCCACCATCTCTTCTCAATGATTCTTTGTTTATAAGAGTTGTGTGGAAGTCAGATGTCTTTATCTCAAGCTTGCCTGTATCTTCAAGCTCCTTTCCTTCCTTTGTCCATACCAGAGATGGGAGTGGCCTACCAATCACACTGGCTTCCAGCTTGAATACCTCTCCTGCCATGACAACAACATTGCTGCTATATGATGCGTCAACATCAAGCCTGGGCTCTTGAATGTCATCTCTGCATGTGATTGCCTCTGATGACTGAGATGGAGCACTGACAGAACCAGCTGAGTTTCTAGCAAACACACGGAATTCATAAGTTGCATCTTCAGTCAGACCACTGACTGTGTAGATGGTTTCTTGGATGTTGTTAAAGTTGGCTTTCAGCCAACGTCCATTAGGCATCTCTCTCCTCTCCACTGTGTATCCTGTGATGGAAAATCCACCATCTCCCTCTGGTTTGGTCCATGACACTGTCACCTCATGTCTGGTGATATTCAGTGCCACAGGCCTGCCTGGTGGGTCAACTGGGTCCAAAGCATACATAGGCTCAGAGGATTTGCTTGGTTTGCTGAGACCAGCCATGTTTTCAGCAGTAACACGATGTTCATATGCGATTCCATCAACAAGGCCTGTTGATTTGAAGATATTTCCAACAACAAGAGCTTTGCTGATCCTCTGCCACAAAATGCTGTTTTTCTCTTTTCTGTCCACATGATATCCCAAAACAGCGCTCCCTCCATCAGAAGATGGCTCATTCCAACTCAAAGTCATAGCATCCTTGTTGAAAGATGTGACCACAGGAATACCTGGCTGGCTTGGCACATCAAATGGATAGGCAGCCACCACTTGTTCAGAGACAATACATGGTCCAATACCATATCTGTTCTGGGCTTTGACACGGAACTGATATTGGGTTCCAGTGTTGAGTCTAGCTGCCTTGAATGTGGTGCGAATCACTGTAGCTGCCAACTCCATCCATGAAGTACCCGTAGTCTCCCGCATCTCAACAATATAGTTGCTAATAGGAACTCCTCCATCATTCTCTGGTGCCTCCCAGGACATAAGAACGTAATCACAAGAGATCTCATCCAGCTTAATGGGACCAGTGGGAGGACCTGGAATGTCATGGACTAGGACTGTGATTGTCTCTGTCACTGTTCCCAGCATGTTCTTACCAATCATAGAATACTGGCCCCCATCAGTCCTCTTGATCTCATTGATGTTGAGGATAGTTGATCTTGATGTTTGTTCAGTGTTGATTCTTTGTGTCTCTTTGAGAACTGCATCTTCCTTTTTCCAAGAAACAACAGGCTTGGGTTTGC
The DNA here is from genome assembly GCF_024713975.1 of Paralichthys olivaceus. Lineage (NCBI taxonomy): Eukaryota > Metazoa > Chordata > Actinopteri > Pleuronectiformes > Paralichthyidae > Paralichthys > Paralichthys olivaceus. The sequence continues at coordinate 583,854 of NC_091102.1, read as the reverse complement.
CAAGCACTGGAATCTCTATCTTGACACGGTCCCTTGCCTTGGCAATGACCGTCTTCTGGTAGACTCCACGCAGGTCAAAGGAGGGAGCTGAAGTCTGCTCCTTGATTATAGCTGGCCTGCTCTCACGGGGGTCGCTCCTACCTGATGCATTGACAGCCATGATGCGGAAGGTATACTCCATCCCTTCAATCAGATCTGTGACAGTGTAGTCAAGAGCTTTGACGGTGGCCACATGGACCCACTGGTCAGTGTCCTTCTTCTGGGCCTCAATCACATATCCAGTGATCAAGCTGCCACCATCATGCAGGGGTTTGATCCATGCAAGACTGGCACTGTCAGCAGTTACATCTGTGACGTACAAGTTCTCTGGTGTAGAGGGGGCTTGGGATACCCTGATTGGCTCAGGGGTTTCTGCAGGCTGACCCACACCCAGGTCATTCTCAGCAGTGATACGGAAGTAGTAGTAAGCTCCCTCTTCAAGGTCTGTAAATTTAAAGGAACACTTCTGCCATGTGGTGCTAATCACTGTGTAGGCCTTCTTGGTGGCCTCTCTCTTTTCAATAATATAGTTATGAATCTTAGAACCACCATCAATAATGGGAATTTCCCACTGGAGAGTGATGCTATTTTTAGTGATTTCTCTCTCTTTGAGGTTGACCGGTGGTCCTGGTGTGTCGAGAACTTTCACATTAACAAAGCCTGTCTTCTTTCCTGCAACATTCTCCAGACAAAGGTGGTACTTTCCAGCGTCATATCTGGTACAGTCAGGAATAACCAGTAGGGTGTAGGACTCTGTGGTGTCAATGTGTGCACGTGTTTTCAGGTTGGTGTCATCTTTGCTCCAGGTTACTTCAGGAATAGGACGCCCCCTGATGGGAACAAACATACGGATGGAAGCACGACACCTGACCACTAGAGTTCTCCTGAGATCAGCATCCAGCTCAAAATCTGGCAGTGACTCCTGGTCCACAAGTTCAGTCACTTTCTCAATCTCTGCAGGCTCACCAACTCCCTCAGAGTTAACAGCACTGACTCTAAAGTGGTATTTGCCACCTTTTTGAAGTTTACCAATAACATATTCAGTAGCTTTCAATGGGAACTGTGTCTCTGTCTCCCAGTCATCAAGGCCCTCCTTTTTGTACTCAACGATGTAACCATCTACATCCAGACCACCGTCGTAGTGGGGTCGGCCCCAGGCAAAGGTGGCTGTCGTTTTTGTCGTGTCTGTAATTCTTGGATTGGATGGAGGGCCAGGTGGATCTAATAAACAAACCAACAAACAAAAAACAAAACAAGAGTATAGAGAAGTCATTTGGGAGCTTTTTTACTAAGTTGCTTTACGTTTTTTACACGTGCATTTCTTTTTCTAAAAATAAAAATTCAGACTTAAGCGCAAAAATCAGTTTTACTCACACACGATGTCCTTGGTCATCACAGGGCATGATGGCTCACTCGGCTCCCCAAATCCAGCCTTGTTCTCAGCAGTGACTCTGAACTCATACTCAACTCCCTCGCTCAGGCCTTGCACCTTGAAGCGCAGGTCAGGGATCGTCCGCTTACAGGCTCTCACCCATCTCATTCCTCTCCTCTCTTTCCTCTCTACACAATATCCTCTGATGTCACTTCCACCATCCTGGACTGGTCTCTTCCAAGAAATGGTGACAGCATTCCTAGTCACGTTGTCAATCTCTGGAGTTGAGGGTGGTCCTGGTGGGCCTGGGTAAAGACAAAATACGAGCACATGTTGTTCAGTTGAATGATAAATTAGTATTTTCATTATCCTGTGGTTATATGGTAATTTGCAATTATCATTTTAAGATAGTATACAAACTGTAATTATATATAAGCCATATAAACTTACGGAAACTGTCAACCATTTTGACTGGACCAGACTGGCTTGAGTCTCCAGTGCCATACTGGTTTATAGCAGACACTTTGAAGACGTACTCATTGCCCTTGATAAGTTTGTTGGCTACACATCTGCAGTCCATGACATTGTCAGCAAGCTTGGTCCACTGCAGACGGCTGGTCTCTCTCTTCTCAACAATATAGGACTTGATACTGCAGCCTCCATCCTCCTCTGGAGGAAGCCAGGTCAGAGTGCACTTCTCAGCGGAAATGTTACTGGCTTCAATGGGGCCTGGAGGTCCAGGCACGTCCAGGACCTTCACCTTTACATGTTCTTCCTTAATGCCGAAGGGGTTGCTGGCGGTGATGGTGTATTCTCCTGTGTTCTTCCGGCTTGCGTACTTAATGGACAGAATAGAGGAAGTGGGGGTGCTGGTAATGGTGACTATGTCAGAGGTCTTGAACTCGCGGCCTCCCTTGGACCAGACAGCAGTGGGTGGAGGTTTGCCGACGATCTTGGAGGCTGAGATCACAATGGTATCTCCAGCTCTGACTGATACACCGTCCTTCATGTCAGGGTCAATAGTGATGGTTGGTGGTTCTGCAGAGAAGAGGTAAGAAAGTTGCATTTCAATTGTCAACAGACACTCACAAGTTAGTTTTACCTAACAAACTATATGAATCACTTTTCAGCTTACCATACTCATCCTTGCAGGTAAGAAGATCAGTAGACTCTGAAGGAACACTGATTGCACCAGCAGCGTTCCTGGCCCTGACCCTGAATTGATACTGAGATCCCTCAGACAGGTCACTGATGGTAAAGGCACAGCCCTGGATGTTGACATGATTGGCCTTCATCCATGCTTTGCCCCCAGATTCCAGCTTCTCCACCATGTAGCCAGTCAACTTGTAGCCACCGTCATATTTGGGAGCAGTCCAAATCAAAGTAACTGTGCTCCTGGTGACATTAATCACTTCAGGCTTGCCAGGAGGATCTAACAGAACATGGAGTAAATAAGTTGAAAAAATGCAAAACACTAGACATGCCTAAAAAAACAGTATTGACATTTTTCCATTCAAGTATTTATTGTTGATATAAAAAAATGGAACAAAGGAGTAAACTCACCAATAGGATCCAGAGCAACCACAGCCTCAGTGGCCCTGCTTGCCTTTCCCAGGCCGGCCACGTTCATGGCCATCACTCTGAACTCATATTCTAGCCCCTCTATCAGCCCAGTGACTCTGCACTCCTTCACTCTGAGAGGAGTCTTTGTGGCCCGTTTCCACATCAGACTGTTCCTCTCCTTAAACTCCACATGATATCCTACAGAAAACACAATTTTGTTAGCCATGATGTCTTAGCTGTGATGATTGCTTGTCATTGATAGACTACAAAATGATATCCATCACAGCCTATTACCGGTAATTGTGGAGCCACCGGTGTCCTTTGGATCAGCCCATGTCAAGATGGCTGACTCATGGCGGATGCTCATGATTTCTGGAGGAGCAGGTGCATCGGGCACATCTGAAATAGCAAAAAAGGTGGGGTGGGGTGGAAGGATTAGAAAAAAAGATATGAAAAAAAAACAAACCCCAGTTACAAAAGTGTTTGATCACAGTTTGTCTCAATATTGTTTATTGATTCTAGACCAGATGTCATTGTTTCTCGACATGATGCAACATTTATTTAATTATCATTAGAAAAGAGTGAGAAACTCACCAAATGGATGTTGTGCAATTACTGGGTCAGACCTCAGATACTCTCCAACCCCATACTTGTTCTCAGCGAAAACTCTAAAGATGTACTCTACTCCATCATGGAGCCTGATCACCCTCATGGTATTCTTCTGGAGAGCTGAAGCCACAGTGGCCCACTTATTGTCTGTTGTCCTTCTCTTTTCCACAATGTAGTTAGACACTTCTGCACCGCCATCATCTTTGGGTGGTGCCCACTCGAGAGTGATACCATCAGCAGTGATCTCGTCAAACTTAATTGGTCCGGTGCAAATGCCAGGCTTGCCGACCACCTTCAACTGCAAATTGCATTCCTTGGAGCCAGCATTGTTCCTGACATTGATGGTGTAGGTGCCAGCATCTCCTCTATGGCAGTCTCTGATCAGCAGAGTGGTGATGCCCTGAGATGCCTCCACGCACATCCGGCCGGTGTCTCCGAGGCCCAAATCACCCTTCTTCCAGGTGGCAGTGGGGTAGGGCACTCCCGTAATAGGGATGTTAATACGCATGGTGCTTCCTTCCTTCACCACACAGCAGCCGTCGAGTAGACTGCTCAGGTTGCAGTCAGGTAGCACTAAAATCCAAAGGTTTTATAATTTTCAGAATATAGTTATATATATAGTATATTTTTATGTTTTAGCAAAACAACAGACTGTAATTAACAACACGTGGTATTATAGCTTACCAAACTGGTCCTTGGCAACAACAGTGAGCTCGGTGGGTGGCCCCTCTCCAGACACATTGAGTGCTTTGACTTTAAACAAGTACTCCTTTCCCTTGGTCAGCTCGCTAATAGTGTGTGAGTTTTTCTTGCCCTTCATGATCTCCTTCCACTTTTCCTCGCCTTCACTCTGTTCTAGAATGTAAGCCGTGATGTAGCTTCCACCATCGCTGATAGGCTTCTTCCAGCCCAGGGTGATCGAGTCCTTGGTGGTTTTCTGAGCTTTGAAGTCTGTCACCGGACCAGGTTGTTCTGAAGAGGAAGGAGAGCTGGGTTAAGATGGATCATGGGGTTTGTGATAAAAACAAAATGTGTTTGATGTAGATGAAGTTGTACAGTTTAAGGACAATCTTTGTTTATTTGTAGAAGAAGTGTTTTTGTGCTTCTGTAGTTTACAGGAATCTACTGCACCGTGTCAAAAAACCTAATTAACAAAATCATGACTTGTGGCCACCTGAAGCTCGCACGCTGCCAGCGGTCTCACAGCCCTCTCCAATGCCATATATGTTTTCTGCCAGCACTCTGAAGCAGTAGGCCTGTCCACCCTCCAGGTTGGGGACTCTGAACGAGATCTTGTGACACTCTGTGGCCACACAGGTCCAGGCCTTCCTCTCTGCCAGACGCTTCTCTACAATGTAGCTCTTCACCGGGCTACCGCCATCAATCATTGGGGCCTCCCAGGAGATAAAGGCATGGTTTCTGGAGGTCTCCTTCACGATAAGGTTCACAGGTGGTCCAGGAGAGTCTATGTAGGAGGAGGAACATTTTAGACAAATATAACCATTGTTTCAACAACAGTATTTGAAAGTGCTTAACATTATTAAAGGGACTAGCTGCAATGAATGATACTAAAGCAATAAAACTTCTCATAAAGGTTAAAAAGATTTGTTTTCTTTCCACCTGTAACAAAACAAACCCAGAGTCACTGGAATGTTTACTCCTTTTCACTTTCCTGGTTACGTTTCTTATGTCTTAAATTCTTACCACGGACTTTGACCACAATGGTGTAACTCTTGGAGCCACTGCTGTTTTCCAGTGTCAGGACGTATTTGCCGGCATCGTATCTGTTAATGTCCTCAATCATCAGCAAGGTGTCCCAGTCTGATGTCTTGATCAACAGTCCCTGTCTATCCTTCAGGTTAGCGTCAACTTTAGTCCATGTCACCTTTGGAGCCGGACGCCCTCTCAGTGGAACGTAGAGCCTCATGGTAACACCAGCTCGAAGAACCAAAGCCTTTCTCAGATCAGCATCCAACTCAGCTTCAGGTGCAACTAGAGAAAGCAGAAAATAACTTTTATAATTAAAAACGTTAGCTAGCATCTGGCTTACAAGTAAGTGTTCATCTTACAATGAATACACAAACTCTTTTACTGATGATTGTGAGGAGTTTGTTTTCTTTTTTTCTTGGGACTGGAGAGGAGAGGTACGTGATAGGTATCTATGTTTGCTCTGTTACCACCATATGACTCTCATATAAATACTTGATTCACAGGACCTCATGCTCAGAGATTATTTTTCGAAATAAAGTGGTATAATAAACAGTTGATGAACTTACTGAGGATGTCCTTGGCCATGTGGTTACCAGGGACCTCGCTGGGCTCACTGTAGCCAATCTTGTTGACAGCGATAACTCTGAACTGGTACTCTGTGTTGTCCATCAGGCCTGTCACCAGGAATTTAGTGGCCTGGAGCTTTTTCGGGACATTGCATTTGGTCCAGTCCTCAGCCTCCACTCTCTTGCACTCCACCAGGTAGCCAATGATCTCACAGCCACCGTCGTATGCAGGTTTGGTCCAGCTGAGGCTGATGGAGCTCTTGGTGGAGTCTACCACCTTGGGGAAGGCAGGTGGACCGGGAGGATCTGTAGAATTATAATCCCACATTTGTTAATTATTTATAGGAATATAAATACATTGATAATTTGATAAAGTTGTAATTATCTGTCTAAAATGTTTCATAGGGCCGATACTCACAGACAGGATCGACAGCCAGTGCAGCATTGGAAGCATCACTGGGTTTGCCAGGACCGGCCTTGTTGATGGCAATGACTCTGAACTCGTATTCTGAGCCTTCTGTCAGCTGAGCAGCCTTGATGGTCCTGTCGATGACGGGCCGGCGGTTGACCTTAGCCCAGGTCAGTTCTGTAGCCTCACGTTTCTCCATCATGTAGCCCAGGATGGGAGCCTTGCCATCGTTAGCTGGAGCCTTCCAGCTGACTGTCATGGAGTCTTTGGTAATGTTAGTGATGACTGGTGGCTCGCAGGGACCAGGAACATCTGAAGGGAAAATTCCCATTAGTGTTTGACTGTCAATCATTTCAGTAAATATTTTTCTTTTACTCCATATCCAGTGCCCATTATAGGAAGTGCAGCACAAAAGGCTTCATCTTTAATGGTGTGAACATACCGTATGGATTCTTGACCATGACAGCGTCAGTCATGTTGGGGTCTCCCACACCATACTGGTTCTCAGCACTGACTCTGAACTGGTACTCATGTCCTTCGATGAGTTTCTCTACTGAGCAGTCGGTGATGTGTCCGTGGATATTGGAGGTGACCAGTGCCCAATTGGCCCTGCTGGTCTCACGTTTCTCAATGATGTAGTTAGTGATTTCAGAGCCACCATCTGCAACTGGGGGCTCCCATCGCATCTTAACACGGTCAGCAAACACTTTAGTAATTTTCACAGAGGCTGGAGGCCCTGGTTTGTCTGCAGGGAAACATAGGGAGGTGAACCTCTCAGCTAATCTTGTTTAGACAATATTTTTCAAAGAAGTGATAATAAATAAAACTTACCGAGAACCTTGAGCTTTATGGTGGCATACTTGGAGCCATTGATGTTCTCTGCGGTGATACTGTAGTCTCCAGACTCCTTCCTGGTCACTGAGTAGAGCTCCAGCAGGTGAACATGTTTCTTCTGGGTCATCTTCATTCCCTCAGTGAGGACCAGTGGAACTCCATTTTTCTTCCAGCCCACTTTGGGCAGCGGTTTGCCGAATACTTCAGCATCCAGGGAGATGTTCTCTCCAGCCTTTACCACAATCAAGTTCTTCATGTTGACACCCAGCTCCACACGAGGAGGAACTGCCCAGGACGAGAAGAAAAATAATCATCAATACTTGTCAATAACCTAATTTGCCAGACAAACATTTCTTTGTGTTGTGTGGAGTTGTACCGTTCTCTGCAATGACAGAGATTGGGTCAGACAGCTCTGATGGCAGGCTTATGTTGATGGCGGTCTTGGCAATGACTCTAAACTGGTACTGTTGACCCTCCTCCAGGCCGGTCACCACGTAGTTCTCTGTCTGGATGTTGATGCAGTTTGCATTACAGCGAATCCACTTGTCCTCTGGAAGTTTTGTGTATTCCATGTAGTAGCCAATCAGCTTGCTGCCGCCATCATGCTTGGGTCGGGTCCAAACCAATGACACAGAGTTTTTGGTCACATCCATGGGCTCGGGTTTACCTGGTAGGTCTGGATTGAAGATACAAAGGTTTGTAGAATCAGTTATTGTGTCTGATATTGAGTGTTGAGTGTGAACATGCAGCAAAATGGCTTCAAGCGGATCATTCAATAAAAAGTCTTTACTTCATTTCAGTTGTTAGGATTGTAACCTCAGAATCTTAATTTCCCCACACAGTCATTAGTTTGTTTTGCCATAATGATCCATAAGAGTTAGAATTTGTAAAGTGCCTTGGTTTTTATCTTATCTATCTTTCATTAAACAAATGACAAGAAAATGAGGTTGTCATCTGAACGACTTTCCGTACCAACAGCACTCCTGGTGGTGATGAAGTCAGTCTGTTTGCAAGGTTTGCCCTGTCCAGCCATGTTAAGTGCTGACACCCTAAACGTGTATTCCAGGCCCTCGATCAGGTTGGTGCAGGTGTACTGGGTGGCTTTGACCATAGATTCATTCGCCTTCACCCACAGAAGGCTGTTCCTCTCCTTCTTTTCAATGCAGTATCCGGTGATGGGGCTGCCACCATCGCTGCTGGGATGCTCCCATGACAGGATGACAGATTCCTTGCAGACCTTGTTAATCTGCAGGTTTTTGGGCTCACTGGGAGGATCTATAATGGAAAACAACCATTAGGACATAGTATGATCTCTGTAAAACTGTTTATCAGTGATGGAGCCAATAAAGCAAAATTCAGACTCACCAAATGGATGTCTGGCGATCATCCTCTCAGAATAAATGGGCTCGGAGACGCCGAACCTGTTCTCAGCACGGACTCGGAAGCTGTACTCTTTGCCAGTGGTCAGTTTTGTTATTCTGAATTTGGTTTTAGTGCAGGATGTGGACACGGTGATCCAGTCACCCTCGCTGACGTCACACTTCTCTACAATGTAGTTGGTGATGTTGCTGCCGCCGTCCTCTTGTGGGGAATTCCACAGCAGTGTGCAGGCATCAATGTCCTTTTCTGTGATCTCCAGAGGAGCTTCAGGAGGTCCAGGAATATCTGCAGACACACACGTCATTAATGATGACAACAATAGAAGAACACGTGTAATCAATCTATTATTCATCATTCACATTTGAGGTTTGATCTGTATCTTTTCAGTTTGAAACTACAGTGCATGTATTTCAAACTGACCCATAACGATGACTTTGAGGATGTGGTTGATCCTGGCGGTGCTGTTCTCAGCTGACAGGCTGAAGTAGCCACTGTCGTTTCTTCTCACGTTTTTGATGATTAGCGTGCAGGTTGTCAGCGTCTTTACAATCGACAGTCGGTCAGAGGTCAGCACATCCTCGTTGCCCTGCTTCCACTTGCAGACAGGAGCAGGTTTACCTGCTACTATGGCCTCAATCACCATCTTGGATCCAGCTTTGACGGTCACAGTATCGGGCAAGATTATCTTAGGAGCCACTGGAGGAAGGAGAACAAACAACATTTTAAGGATAATGAGATGATTTGAACTTATACATTTATATTTCTGTGATTATAAGAGTTTGGGTCTGTTGACTCACTGAGCTGCTCCTTGATCTCAAACATTCCCTCTGCCTCTCTTGCCAGACTGACTCCCACTGAGTTTCTGGCTGCCACTCTGAACTTGTACTTCTTTCCTTCCTTGATACCAACCACCACAATGGTCAGGTCTTTGACCACAGAATACGGCGTCCACTTGTCTTCTGGTGCACCCTCTTCTTGGTAGTCCACCACATAACCGTTGATCTTGGCTCCACCATCTCTGAGTGGCTTCAGCCAGCCAAGTGTGGCACTGTTCTTAGTGATCTCCAACACGTCCATCTTCTTCGGAGGGTCAGGTTCACCTGGATGCAACACAGCAGATGCTTATAAGAAAAGACAGAGGAAAATCTAAAGAGGAAAAGGAACACATGGTCTATGGTTATACTCACTGATGGGATCAACTGCCAGGTAGGACTTAGGTGAGTCCTGAGGAACACCAATGCCGTACTTGTTGCAGGCCATGACTCTAAAGTAGTACTCGATTCCAGGTGTCATGTTGGTCACCTTGAAGCTTGTCTTCTTCAGGACCTCTGTGCACTTGGTCCATGTCTTCCTGTCCACCTCTCGTTTCTCCACAATGTAGTTAATAATGGTACTGCCACCGTCATTCTCTGGTGGCAACCAGGACAGTTGAGCTGTTGTCTTGGTGATGTCAGTTGCCCCTAGGTCGCCAACAGGACCAGGGGTGTCTGCAGAGAAGTAATTTAAGAGTGACTTTGATTGTATACAAATTTTCCAGTATATTGGTTAATTTGGTTAAAAATGTATCATCATTTTTTCAGTTTCTCACCAAGCACTTTGACACGAACGAAGACAGCTTTCTCTCCCGCTGAGTTGGACAGAGTTAGTGAGTATCTCCCAGAATCCTCTCTGGTGCTTTCGGGAATTACCAGAAAGGACATGGTGTCAACCTGGTCCACGTGGCCACGACGGGTCACATTGTCCACACCGATGCGCTTCCAGGTAACCTTGGGGGCAGGTCTTCCTCTGATTACAGCAAACAGCCTGATTGGACATCCAGCTCTAACTGCCAGACCCTTTCTCAGACTAGCATCCAGCTCGATCTCTGGAGCCTCTGTGGCCATGAAAAGAATTCATATTAAAATCATTAACTTCAACTTCCTTGTCCCAGGGGGAAAATAAATACATTAAAATATATAAATACATGAGTACAACAAATAACAACAGAAAACTGAGATCTTGTAAAACCATCACTAAAACCAAAGATAAGACCAACATCAGCCGTCGGGAGTGAAAAGGAAAGTTCTAATCAACTAAGTCATCTAAGTATCATTAACAGTAACTGAGGCACAGTTAGCTCTAGTAACCATGTTTTCCCTTAGTTCCAAGTCGGTTTGGATAAAAGCATCTGCCAAAGGAAATATGGAAGTTCATTCTTACCAAGGATCTCTTTGGGGGAGACGGCCTCCTTCAAGTAGGCATGGCGTCCCCAGCCCATCTGGTTTTTGGCAGACACCTTGAATTCGTACTCCTGTTTTTCATCCAGCTGACCAATGGTGAACTCTGTGAGTACCAATGGGCCACGTGTGTCAATTCTCTTCCAGCCCTCTGTGGGCTTTTCAGGGTCTGCCTCGCTCTTCAGCCTCAAGTCCAAGCTGTAGCCAATTATTGGGGCACCACCATCGTACACAGGTTTGGACCAGGCTAGTGTGATAGAGGTCTTGGTGCTGTCACCCACCTTCAGGCCTGCAGGGGGGCCAGGGGGCTCTGCAGGGAGAGAGTAAAAAAGGTCAACAAAAATAATGAAGCATAAGAAGACAGGAAAAATGTATCATGTAAAATACTTAGATCACTGAAAGAACATGTGTTCTGGCTTGAGTACATTCTGAAGAAATTGTTTGGAGGGTAAAACTGAGCCGTGACAGCGACTGTAAACTCACCAATGGGATCTTTGGCTGCAACGGGTCTGCAGGGTTTGCTGGGCTCGCCAAGACCAACCTCATTCTCAGCCTTCACCCTGAACTGGTACTCGTGGTTGAGAATCAAGTTGGTGACTTTCATGCGCCTCTCAGAGATAGGGCTTTTGGTGCATGGCACCCAGCGGACAGCCCTCTTCTCTTTCCTCTCCAGGATGTAACCAGTGATTGACTTTCCTCCATCGCTCTCAGGAGGAGCCCACACCACTGTCATCTCGTCTTTACTCACCTGCATTACAGAAATATTAGCAGTGTGAGAAACTGAGAAACCTGTTTTCATATCTAGGTCACCCATGGATGGAAAATCTAATTTTACCCACCTTGGTGACCTCTGGGGCCTCAGGGGGCCCAGGTTTGTTGAACTGAGTCTTGACAGTGACAGGCTTGCTCTCCATGGCAGGGCCGGTTCCCATCTTGTTCTCAGCCCTCACTCTGAAGATGTACTCATTGCCCTCCACGAGACGAGTGACATTGCAGTACGGCGTAACCACAGAGGATGAGTATGTTGACCAAACCATCCTCCTGGTCTCACATTTCTCCAGGATGTAGCTATCCACCTCACAACCTCCATCATCCTCTGGAGCATCCCACACCACTCTGCACTTGTCAGCACTTAGGCCTGTAACCCTCAGGTTCCTTACAGGTCCGGGGACATCCAGGACATTAACGTTGGCGTATGCTGTGAAGGTGCCTGCCGAGTTAGTGGCAGTGATGATATATTTTCCTGTGTCAGTGCGTCTGGACTTGGTCATGAGGAACTTGGAGTAGTCGGGCCCAGTCTCATAGCTGATTCTAGGGTTGTCTCCAACAGCCTTGTCTTTCGTCCATTTGACCTCAGGCTGGGGTTTTCCTCTCAGCCCAGCCTCCATCCTGACCGACTCTCCAACCATCACTGTCAGAGTTCCAGCCAGCTTCAGGTCAATGACAGGCTTCTGGATCTCTTCCCTAACCACAATATTAGGAAGTCCCACCCAGGTACTTTCACCTCCCTCATTAACAGTCTGCACCCTGGATAAGAGAATATAAGAATTATTATTTTAAAAACATTTACATTAGACAGGTAAACATTCAAGGAGGCACCCTGCAAAACTACAGTATGAACGCAGCAACATACCTGAAAGTGTACGTCTTATTCTCTACACACTGGTCAGCCAGGAAGAAGGTATTGGTGAGAGTGCCAGTGCTGAGTTTCTCCCACTCCTCAGCATCTTTGACTTTGCACTCCAGGTTGTAGGAGAGATTGGGGCTTCCACCATCATAGTCAGGCTTCCTCCATCTCAGATTGACGTAGTTCTTACCAATGTCGGTGGCTCTGAAGTTCTCAGGCTCTCCAGGCTTTTCAATGGGGTCAATGGCCAGGAGAGGGGTCTTGGTCTCAACAGTTGGACCGGGTCCTAACTTGTTCTCCGCACAGACACGGAACAGGTACTCATGGCCCTCCATCAGTTTTGCCTTGATCTTGCGATTTCTGCAGTTGGAGGAGATCATAGACCACATGCTAATGCTAGGCTCACGGCATTCCACAATGTAGTTGGTGATCTCAGATCCACCATTGTCTTGAGGGGTCTCCCAGTTGATCATGCATGAGTCCTTGGTTGCATAGGTAATGTGCAGGTTCTGACAGTGGCTGGGTCTGTCGAGCACATTGACTGTGATTGCGCAGGAGGCCTCCCCGCCTACATTTGAAGCCTTAAGGACGTATTTGCCATGGTCAGCTCTTGTGGCCTCCTTAATCTTCAGGTGGACCAAGGGGAAGTTCTGAGTGATGGTGACACGTTTGTTGTTCTCCAGAACTGTCTCCTCCTTTGACCAAATTACCTCAGGGTCAGGACGGGCCCTAATGTAACCAATGATGTTGATGTTGTGTCCGGCACGCACAATGACACGCTCTCTGCAGGAGGCCTCCATCTCTATCTCTGGTGGGATGAGGATATCCTGTGTAGTGATGGATTCTGGGATTTCTCTGGGCTCTCCATCTCCAATCATGTTTGAGGCACAAACTCTGAATCTGTAGGTCACGCCCTCTTCCAGTCCCTTCACGCTATAGGCACACTGCTTGACAAAGTCTTCCAGGTTCACTTTTTTCCATTCGTCAGTATCTGCTTTCTTCATTTCCACATTGTAGCCCAGGATGGGGCTGCCGCCGTCTTTATTGGGTTTGGTCCAGACCAGGTCTGCAGTGGTTTTGCTGTAATCTTTAACTCTGGGGTTCACAGGGGGACTGGGGACGGTGATAGGCCTGCAGGGCTTGCACGGGTCAGAGATGGGGGAGGGTCCACTGTAGCCAGCGATATTCTCAGCAAACACTCTAAACTCGTACTCATTGCCCTCAAACAGACCCAGGACTCTGTACCTCAGGTCTTTGCAAGGTGTCTTATTGACACGGATCCATTTTCCTCCCTTGTGTCTGCGCTCAATTATGTAGCCATTGATCTGGCTGCCGCCATCAGACAGGGGCATGGTCCAGCCAACTGTGACAGCATCCTCTGAAATGTCAGAGGTCTGTGGCTTACCAGGCTGACTAGGTGGCATGAAGGAGTGCTCAGCAACAGTGGGTTTGGTCTCCAGAGGAGCACCAATTCCCATCTTGTTCTCAGCACGAATGCGAACAACATATTCCGCTCCCTTCTGTAGGCGGGTTATCCTGAGCTGGGTAGCGAGGCTTCCTGAGATTACACCTCCCCAAGTCTCCTTGCTCGACTCCCTCTTCTCCACAATGTAGTTGGTGACAGGGCTACCGCCATCATCCTTGGGAGGGCGCCATTCAATCGTCATTGAGTCAGGAGTGACCTCCAGGATGTTGGCAGGTCCAATGGGAGCAGCTGGAACATCCAGGACAGTGACGTTTAAGGCCACTGTCTTTGTTCCAGCTGGGTTGGACACAGTAAGCAGGTAAGTGCCAGTGTGGTTCCTTGTGCACTCATTGATGCTGAGCACAGTGGAGAAGTTGTCAGTGTCTATCTTGATGTTGCCCTGGGTGGTGATCTCCTCTCCTTCAATGGTCCACTTGGCAGTGGGAACAGGGATTCCTCTCATGATAGCTGGCAGCCTAATGGTGGTGCCGGCCTTCACAATGATGCCTTCAGTGAGCTTAACGTCCACCTCAACGATTGGAGGCACTGTGGACAAACAGAGCTGGTCATGCTTTGCATTTATTAATTTAAGGCACATTTTGCATTTAGTTTGCTGATGTGGACTATAACAAGAGCTTACATGTCAACTAAGGTAAAACTCTTAATTTATAAAATAAATATATTTGAGCAGAATCTAATTAAGAGTGTTGAGATTCCATCCTGTATCTCACCCAGTCTCTCCTGGCAGAGGATGGGCACGGTGGTGTCGGGTCTGCTCAGGCCAATGGCATTCTCTGCCCTCACTCTGAAGCGGTAGGTCTTTCCTTCCTCCAGGCCAGTCACATGACTCTCAGGGATGCTGACAATCTTCCATTCATCCCACTCCTTCTCTCCCTCCTCCTGATACTCCACCAGGAAGCCTGTTATCTCACTTCCTCCATTGCGGTCAGGCCAGTTCCAGACCAACCACACCTCAGTCTTGTCCACGTTGTCATGGTGCAGGTCTTTGGGAGGACCAGGAGGGACTGAAACAGATATTTAGATGTGTACTCAATAACTTTGACTTTTCTTTGTGTAATTGTTTTTCCTTGTTAAAACTGTACAGATTAATAAACATGAATGCGTTGATTATATGCTGTTACTCACAGAGTGGGTTCATTGCCTTGATGGCCTTTGGCGTCTCAACGTACTCGCTGCGGCCATACTGGTTCTCAGCAGCGACTCTGAACACATAGGACGTGCCCTCCATCAGGTGCTTCAGCATCATGCTGCGTTTCTTGGATGTGGAGCAGACGGGGACCCACTGAGTGGATGCTGTGTCTTTCTTCTCCACCACAAAGTTTGTAATGCGAGTACCGCCGCTGTCTTCTGGGTCCTTCCAGGAAAGGTAGGCAGAGTCATTTCTGACATCTGACACCCGGAGGTGCTGAATGGGTCCAGGTTTGTCTGAAGAAAAATGAGGATTGTCACAAAGCCTCTGAGTCTGTCTTTTCATTTCTGACTTTCATTTCTCATGTATTTAAGTTCATAATCATTCTGTGGATTCTTACCCAGGACCAGTACGGTGCAGGTGACGGTCTTGGATCCGGCTGGGTTCTCCACATTCAGGGT
Organism: Paralichthys olivaceus; assembly: GCF_024713975.1. Classification (NCBI taxonomy): domain Eukaryota; kingdom Metazoa; phylum Chordata; class Actinopteri; order Pleuronectiformes; family Paralichthyidae; genus Paralichthys; species Paralichthys olivaceus. Next base: position 568,453 of record NC_091102.1, on the reverse strand, counting down.
ATAGTCTCCACAGTCACCACGGTTACAGAACCTCATCTCCAGCTTAGTGCCTGCTTGGTTGGTCTCAATGTCCGCCCTGGTGGGAACATCAGCCTCGTTCTTCTTCCAGGTTACCGTGGGGAACGGGGCACCTTTGATGGTTGCCATCAGAGTGATGTGAGTGCCTGACAGGGCCTTGATCTCTCGGGTCATTCCGGCATCCAGAATTAGCTCTGGAGGTTCTGAGGTAGTGACGAAGGTGAAATGAAAAGACATGAGCGAAATAAGCAGACAAATCAGAGAGAATTACTGGGCATTTAGTCAGTGATGGGACATTAGATGGAGAAGGTGTTTCTGATGATCCTGAAATGAAGACTTACCAAGTCTGTCTTGCACTCTGATTGGCTCTTTCAAGTTAGCTGGGTCCGACTCTCCAGCAGCGTTGACAGCCTTGACTCTGAAGCGGTAAAGAGCGCCATCATCCAGGTTGATCACCTTAAATTTGGTCTCCTGGCAGGAGTCTGGAGTCTGGTTCACCTGGAGACAACAGAAAATGTTCAACGATTTTCAGAGCGATTACAACGACGCAGTGCATAGGTCACAGTGTTAAAATTCATTAAAAAACTAACTGACCTTTTGCCACTCCTCCTCTCCAGCTTTCTGGAACTCCAGCAGGTATCCAAAGATCTTTCCTCTGCCGGTGTCAGTGGGCGGGTCCCAGGACAGAGTCACCGACTCCTTGGTGAAGTCGATGGCCTCGAGGTTCACTGGTGGACCAGGTTTCACTGCGACACAGGGCAATAACAAAGTCTTGTAGTTCATTTCTATATGTAGTAAATATTAACAGTAAAGTAAAGCACTGGTGAACTCACCTATTGGATCTTTGGCGAAGACGGGTTTGGACGGTGGACTTGGGTCGCCGGCTCCCACCTCGTTCTCAGCACTGACTCGAAACTCATACTCGCAACCTTGTAGCAGCTCCGTCACCCAGTACTCCACCTTCGGATGGATTCTGTCCGTGTTGCATCGCACCCACCTGGACGCAGAAATACGACAGTGCATTTATCAGCCACAGAGAAATTTGTTTATATTTCACTGACTTTTGACATTTGAAATTATAACCACAAGACATCAAGTAAAACTCTTTATTTAAAAATCTTGTTTTCTGAAGATATTCATTTTTGTTTGCTTTTACTCTTTTCAAATGAATTAAGTTGAAAATAAAGAAGAGAAAAATAAAATAACAACAATTCTGATGATCAAGTTTTTATTTATAATTAGAGTGTTTTTATAATGAAAATAATCACTGATTGAGCTTTCGCCAGTTGGTGTTTGTTCTTTTCCTCAAAACTCAGTTTAAAAGCTTGTTCTGCGTGTGTTTTATTAAATATATTTATGAGAGAAAACGACTCCTGAGGAAATCTCATGTTTGACATGTATGTGTCGCGTACCTGTTGGCCATGGTCTCCTTCCTCTCCACAATGTAGCTTGTGATGGGTTTTCCTCCGTCTGCAGGTGGTTCCCAGCTGATGAGGGCGGAGTCATGGTACACCTCTTTCACTGTGGGCTGTCTAGGAGCATCAGGCACCTCTGCGATAGAATAAAAAACACACAAAGGTGAGACGCAGCACGACACTTCTTGATGACGTGTAGTAGGTGGAGTCCAAACATCTGTGAATGTCCCAGGGAGTCACTTACTGAACAAGTCTCTGGCCTTGCTCTCTGCAGACAGGAGTGGCTCGCTGATGCCATAGATGTTCTGAGCCATGATCCTGATGATGTAATCACGACCCTCGATCAGCTTCGGCACCTGAGGAAACAATGAAATGTCAGCACTGAAGAGTTTCTGTCCAGTTTCTGGTTGTGAAATGCATCTGTGAAAAACTTTTAATTAACGATGAAACCTGAAACACTTCGTATTAAAAGATCATATATTGAAAGATAAGGTTGTGGTGACAGTTTAACTCTGAACATTCTGTCATCATGCGCTCACCCTGCAGGACGTCCTGGTACAGGAAGCAGTGACGGGCATCCAAAGGTCTCTGTTGGTGTCTCTCTTCTCGATGATGTAGTTAGAGATGGCGCAGCCTCCATCATCCAGAGGCGGGTTCCACGAGATCACCATGTAGTTCCTGTAGACCTCATTAAAGACCACAGGCCCCTCTGGAGGCTGAGGACGGTCTAAACGGAAGAAGCATAAATACAGGTGAGACTCCAAAAGAGTTTTTTATAATATTTTACCTAATACTGCTGCAGACTGGATACGAACACTCCTCTTTCACCGGTAAATGACTATAGAGACTCACCAACCACAGTGATGGTGCAGATTCCTGTGCGAGCTCCGGCGACATTCTCCACACTGACGCAGTAGCAGCCACTGTGCTCTCTCTTGGCTTTGCTGATGTTCAGGCTGAGATGGCGGGTGGTGCTGTGGAGGTTGATCTCCTCATCTGCCTTCAGCTCCTCGTCGTTCTTCTTCCAGCTGACGGTTGGGGCCGGTTTGCCACTGTAGCGTCCCGAAAGTGTGCAGCTGTCTCCAACCTTCACCATTGTCTTGTCTCTAAAGTCCAGGTCCAGAGTGGGAGGTTCTGAAGGAGTGAGGGGGACAGACAAGGGAAATGTTAATGTTAAGAGTTTAAACGTGTTTTTTAACATATAGCTGAGGAGTTCTGACAAATACTTGACATAAATGTCAATAAATAAATTCTGTTCTTATTTTTACGTGGTTTTAAAATATAAATGTGTGAACATTTCAGAAGTCATCCTCTGGGAACATAAACATCTGACCGGACCACAGAGCCATAACATCTGTGATCGTATCAGCGTCTTTACAGTTTATATCTGTGACCCTGGTGTTTGGTCACATCATGAGTGTGCTGTCGGGGTTGTGTCACTCACCGATCTCGTCCTTGCACTGCACCGGTTTGGTGGCAAAGGACGGTTTTCCTTGTCCCACCTGGTTGATGGCAGAGACTCTGAACTCATGGCTCGATCCTTCCTTCAGCCCGGTCAGTGTGAACTTCCTGTCCATCAGTTTGTCCCCAGCACCTACGCGTATAAAGTAGTCCCGGCCGAGCATGCGGGACTCCAGGACGTACTCGGTCACTTCAGCACCACCGTCGTACTTGGGCGGTCTCCAGGTGACAGAAATGGAGTCCTTGGTAACGGCGGTGACGAACAGGTCCTCTGGACGCTCAGGGACAGCTGCGGAAGACAAACGTAATAAATTGTGTCAGACGAAATTTCAGCAGCAGTTTATGCATTGTGTGTGTATGTGTATGGCATACAGATGGGATCCTTGATGAGAACCATCTTGTCTGTCTCGATGAATGGTCCCATGCCAATGATGTTCTCGGCTGCAATCCTGAAGAAGTAGCCCTTCCCGTCAATGAGTCCCTGAACCACTGCGTTGTTCCTCGTCACTGTGTAGGACACCGATGTCCAGCCCATGCGGTCCGACTCCCTCTTCTCAATAATGTAGTTGGTGATGGCCGATCCGCCATTGTCCTCGGGGGAGCACCAGGTTAACTTGCAGGAGTCCGTGGTGAGGTTCTCACCGGCGAAGGGAAGACCAACGGGTCCAGGGACGTCTGGCCGAGCAAGACGGATGCAGAAAACAAAATGAATGACAGTGACGACGCATCAGGAGGCCTCTGATTTTTAAGTTATAGTGTTAAAATTCTTGGGAATTTTTGGGAATATTTGTTTAGCGATAGTTTCTTTTGATTCTTCAAACATCGAACTAGAGTTTTTTTTTTTCTTGCCTTTATTTGTTGATGTTTCTAGTTGATAGACATGAAAAGTAATTGGCTCCTACTTTGATCATTGTTTATTAAGAAATAAATTCAATGAATCCAGGGAGATTATTAGCCACAGTTTTAAATCCTACTTTTCCTGGAAGCATCAGTACCCTGACTCACCCAGGACTTCGACCATGACGGCCTTCTTCCTCTCTCCTCCCTCATTCTTGGCACTCAGGGTGTAGATGCCCTGGTGCTGGCGTCTGCAGTTCTTGATGACCAACGAGTTGGAGATGCCCGTCGTCTCTACCACGGCCTCTTTGGGCACCTCGGCTTCTTCTCGGCACCAGGTGATCTGTGGGGCGGGTTTACCAGACACGTAGGCGATGATACGGATGGTGCCTCCAGCGTGGACCACAATCCTCTCCTTCACCGAGGCATCCAGGTCCATCTCAGGAGGAACTGGACGAGAAAGGAGACAGTTTGTCTTTCAGAGACACTTGATGCTGGACTGGTGCAGGTTAGTGTTCGGAGGATGAATCTTACTTGTTCTGTCTTTGACTTCGATCAGCTCTGACACGAGTCCTGCATCTCCCACTCCGGCAGCGTTCACGGCTCGGACTCGGAATCTGTACAGACCGCCTTCCTTCAGGCCATCAACCACAAATTTGGTTCCTCTGATTTCTGTTTCCTTTGCCTGGAAGATGGGACGAGAATCGTCAAAGATTAAAGTTTGATCCGATATGAAACTTAAACAAACTGAATCGCTTCAATACTTCAACAACTGCAGCTCAACTTTAATCAGCATATTTCTGAAATTAACACCGATTTAGATTTTAACTCTCCAGATAAATTTTCATCAAAAAGACACATTTCAGCCATCAACAGAACATCACTGACTTTATTTTTTATTTTTTTTACCTTGGTCCAGCTCTCCTCGGTCTCTGGCTCCTTCTCCTCTTCGACGTCACTCAATAGCAGCCTCCTCTGGGCTTTCTTCTCCTCCTCCTCCTTATTCACTTCCTTGAACTCTACGATGTAGCCAGTGACCTTTGACCCTCCGTCCACCAGAGGAGGGATCCACTCCAGCTCCACCGTTGACTTTGTCCAGTCTGTCACCTTCGGAGTCGGGGGTCCGGGAGGTTCTGAACAAACACAGATGCAGAAATCAACGTCAACGGAGCAGATGATAAAATGTCTCTGACTGGCTGGTCTGTAGCTGCAGGGATTTGCTCTGCATTGTTAAAGTGTGTGATGTTGCTGTGACAGGTGAAAACATCTGTATCTTACTGATGGGGTCTCTGCAGAGGACAGGGTCCGAGGGAACACTGGGGAGACCACAGCCAGCGGCGTTGACGGCGATGACCCTGAACTGATATAGGGCACCATCCAGCAGGCCAGTGACATCCCAGTTGTTGCCTATTGGCAGTGCTCGGATCGGGTCGCGTGTAACACGGGCCCAGCGCTTTGCGGTGGTCTCTTTCTTCTCAACAATATAGCCAGTGATGGAGGAGCCGCCGTCGTACTTTGGCTCATCCCAGTTGACGGTCATTGACTCGAGACAGACCTCGGTCACAGTCGGTTTCTCACACTGACCCGGGACAGCTGCAGGGACGAGTTATAAGTTATCAGTATAAATAGTATAAATCTTTTAGCGTCTGATGATGAAACTTACTGAACAGGTTTCTGGCCTTCTCCGCTGCGCTGACCAGTGGAGGCCCAACTCCGAACTTGTTCTGGGCCATGACCCGGAACTCATACTCGTGGTTCTCTGTCAGACGGGTGACCACATACGCGCACTCCTTGGGGTCGTTGGAAACATGGACCCAAGACTTCCTGTTGTCCTCGCGCTTCTCAACCACATAGTTGGTGATCTTGGATCCTCCGTCGTCTGTTGGAGGGTGCCAGGCCAGGCCAATCCTGTCTGCAAACACCTCGGTGAATGTGATTGGTCCAACGGGCTGGCCAGGAGGTCCTTTGGGGGGACGGGATGTCAACATCAACATGTATATATAATGAACTTTTTCAAAAACTGTAACTTATAAGGGATTTCATGTTTTTACGTCATGATGCTGAAACATAAACATATTGAATATTCAGATCACATGTTTCTCACCCAGCACTGAGAGCTTGATGTCCTTGGTGACTGTGCCCAGGCTATTGCTGGCCGTCAGGCTGTAGAGGGCACTGTCGTGCCTACTGGCCTGCTGGATCAGTAGCGTGCATTTGTCCTGCGTCACCAGTTTGCTGATGTGCTGGCCATACTGGACAGCAGCCTTCTCGTCAGGTTTGGCAAGGCTGGCCATCTTCCAGGTGAGTGTGGGGAACGGACAGCCACTCACCTTTGCCACCACGCTGACATCACAGCCCTCCTCGCCCTCCATGGCCTCACGCAACACGATGGTGGGAGCACCTGCAAAAAAAAAAAAGGGATGAAAATTATCAAAGGGGTTCATGTTGGAACCTGATTCAGGATTTCTGTCAACAGTGAAGTGAAAATATTTAAGTTGTAAGCCTGTGATTGGCTGAAACACCGTCACTCACATGTTTGATCCTTGATGAGCATGGGTCCCACGGTGGAAGAGGGTCGGCTGGGTCCGGCAGCGTTCACAGCTTTCGCCCTGAACTCATATTCTCCTCCCTGAAGACGACACAGTGAATCATCATGTCTCAACATCACATCTGGCTTCATTGATGTTTCTCTCTCTTTAGTTTGCTGTTAGTAATCATTTGTTTTTGTGGAACCATTAATTCAAATCATTATTTAAAATTAGCTGAATTTATAAACATTTCACGGATATTTATTGAGGGAGTTTCTCCTCCACAGTTGCCAAAGTGCTGCTCATTGTGGGAACTGTTGGGTTTCTTTATACTTTGATTTGAAGGTCTTGACCTTCTATGTAAAGTGCCTTGAGATAATGTATATTATGATTTGGCGCTATACAAATAAAATTGAATTGAATATTTTCCACATTTTACTGCTTTTCGATCTTGTTTTACAAAGCTCAGTTTCTGTTGTAAATTTATAGTGTTGTGATCTTTCACAGGACGTGGAGCAAACCTCTTTCAGGTCCTCCACCACGAAGGTGAGCTCCTCAACATCTCTCTTGTTGCACTGTTTCCACGTCTCCTTCTCTTTGCCGCTGGTGTCCCAGCTCAGACGCTCAATGATGTAATGCTTCACTGGGGAGCCGCCGTTGTTTTTGGGCGCCTCCCAGCTCAGAGTCACGGTCGTCTTTGTCACCAGGTTAACCTTCAGCTTGGTGGGGGGGTCGGGGGGGTCTGAGGAGGGTGAAGACAATATGCGTTGGAAAGGTTCCACTGAGGTATTTGTCATATGTGTGGTTACAATAAGTGGGTGTGTCCTCACAGATGGGATCTCTGGCCTGAGCAGGTTCTGTGGTGACGGTGAACGGACCAAATCCGAGTCTATTCTCAGCTCGGACCCTGAACAGGTAGTTCTGACCCTCCAGCAGACCTGGCACCACGTACGCCTGACTGGCACAGGCTGCGTTCACCTGAAAACAAGCCAATCAACTCATCAGTTCATCAATCGACTGATTTAGTTCTTCTTCTTGTAACTGATTTGATTTGATCATTTATTTCTAACATTTTAGAAAGAAACCTCTGCTGAAGTAGAATCATATCAATATACATGATGTTTTCTTTTTCATTCAACTTCAGCTTAAAATTAAACAATTAAACTAAAAATGCAAAGAGAAATCTGTAGAAACTGTGGAGAGTTTGAAACATGTGAACTAAAGTAACAGTGGAGTTGGACGCAGCAGCATTCACCTTGGTCCAGGCCTTGTCAGTGACACTTCTCTTCTCTATGAAGTAGCTCTTAATTCTCTCTCCTCCGTCATTATCGGGCAGTTTCCAGATCAGCCTCATGGTAGCCCGAGTTATGTCAGTAACCCTCAGCTCTTTTGGAGGTCCGGGGACGTCTGTGCGCAGGAGAGAAATCAAGTTAAATGTCAAAGAACAACATCACAAACTGAAACTGCTAAAGAATCAGAAAAACTCATCTGAACGATGTCGAGTATCCCGGGTGGAAGTCGATAAAAAAAGAAAACAGACGTACCGAGGACATTGACTCTGACGTTCACATGTTTCTGTCCAGACTTGTTCTTTGCAGTGATGGTGTAACGTCCGGAGTGGCTCCTCAGACTCACAGGGACGATCACGACAGACGTGGTGTCAGTGGACTCGACCTGAAAACAGAAAGACAATAAGACTGAATATTTTCATCCGTCACCCGTACGATGATATTTTTCAGTGTCACGAGGAGCTGGAGTCGATCCCAGCTGCTCAGATCATCGTCAGTTTATCACAAGGTCGAGCAGGTTCAAACCCTGAAGCTTCGACTGTGAGACACGAGCTAAAAACTGCACCAACGTGACGCTGACATTCAAGAACATGAAAACATCTGACTTTCAAAGATGTTTTATTAAATGTACGGTTAAAGTAAATAAATACAGAAAAGCTGAACTTTTTTTCAGGAAACACGTGAATACATTTTTTATCTTGAAGAAAATCACCAGGATTTGAGTTTTGATGAAACTATGTTCTCACCTCAGAGTCGACAGGCAGCGTGTGCAGTTTGTTCTTCTTGTGCGACTTGGCTTTGCCATCAAAGTCCCAGGTGACCTTGGGAGCTGGGCGTCCCTTAATGGTGGCAGGGATCTTGATAGGATCACCAGCACGAATGCAGAGCAGGTCGTCGACAAGCACGTCAATGGAGATGGACGGTCCGACTGAAACATTAGAGGTGATGTTGGTGAAGGACAGAGACGGACAGGAAAACATCTGGACACTGATGAGATTTATTTATTTGATGTAGTGAGACTTTCAAGATGGACGTACGCTGGATATCCTCGATCAGAACCTCGCCGGTGCGAGGGCTGGGGTCGGACTCGCCGATGTCATTGACGGCGATGATCCTGAAGCGAAAGCGTTTCAGCTCACGGAGGCTGGGCACTGTGTACTCAGTGGTGGGGTGAAGGGTGTCGGGGTCGTTCACCCTCACCCACTCTGAGGAACCTTCATTCTGGATCTGGACAATGTAACCCTTGATGGGACTTCCTCCGTCGCTCTCCGGTGGTTTCCAGCTCAGAGTGACATTGTGCTTCGTCTTATCAGCCACCTCAGGAGCAGCGGGCATGCTGGGAGGAGCTTGAGAAGGAAGCAGTACAAGGATGAATCAGCAGCAGACACAGTGATGAACTGACGCTTTTTAAAGAGGCTGGTTGTCCTTTACTCACTGATTGGATTGACGGCGAAGGCAGAGTCGGACGGTCCACTGAATGGTCCAGCTCCTGCAGAGTTGCAGGCAGCAACTCTGAACTCGTACTCAGTTCCTTCAAACAGACGAGTCACCTAAAAGACGGAGAAAGAATGAATATGCACATCATCTTAAAGCTCTTTAATGAAACCACAAGGTCTGTGATGGGATTCAAAGAGTCTGGTGAGGACAGAAGGAAGAACATCATACAAGGTTTGTGAGGAACCTTGTATGATGTTCAGAGATGAAGCATCTTAATTCTCTGTGGAAGATTATTAAAAGCCTGAAGTAGATCTTCCTTCAGGAGTAAGACAGAACACGTTAACTGTTCTTCCTTAAGATCTGTGGGTCTGTTTGGGTTTCACCTGAGGTCTTATTTTAGTGTGTAGCTCACCTGGTACTCCCAGCCTTTCGCGCCCCTCTTAGTGACCGGCACCTTGTTGACTTTGGCCCAGTAGCTGGTTCCTTTCTCTCTCTTCTCCAGCCAGTAGCCAATAATCATGGAGCCACCATTGTCCCTGGGAGGCTCCCAGGTCAGGGTCATGGAGGTCTTGTTATATTCCGCGATGGTCGGTTTCTCTGGAGGGCCGGGGAGGCCGAAGGGGTCCGTGATCTGGACCTGCTCTGTCACACAGGGGTCAGATTTACCGTAGCGGTTCTCAGCTCGGACCTGGAACAAGTATGTCTTGCTGGTCTCCAGGTTCCACACCTGCAAGAAGAGGACATGGTGTTAGAAATGTAGAAATGTTCCAGGACAGAAAGTCTTCACATCTTCCACCACAGACTAAGGACACATTTCTTCAGACTACACCTTGTTGAAGAAGATGATGTCTTATAACCATCGTTAACTCTGGTGTTTGTATTTAAAAATGATTCTTGCTGTTCTGGGTCTGTTCCGTCACGGTTGATGCACTTATTGTAGCAATGTAATGTAATGTAATGATATGTAATATAACATAATGTAATATAATATAATATAATATAATATAATGTAATGTAATATAATGTAATGTAATATAATGTAATATAATGTAATATAATATAATGTAATGTAACATAATGTAATATAATATAATGTAATATAATGTAATAAAATATAATGTAATGATATGTAATATAATGTAACATAATGTAATATAACATAATGTAATATAATGTAATGTAATATAATGTAATGTAATGATATGTAATATTATATAATGTAATATAATGTAATATAATATAATGTAATGTAAAGTCACTGAACATTTTTCTCTCCTGCAAATCTCAGTTTAAACAACATGTTGTTTACAGCACGTGATAAAAATGTAAAGACGCCATACCGTGTATTTCTTCTCAATGATGCTGTTGGTAACCTCCACCCACTGTGGCTCAGCTGGAGCTTCCTGTCCCTCTTCCAGCTCCGGCTCCTCCATCATCACTTCTTTCTTTTCAACAATGTAGTTGGTCAGTTCGCTGCCGCCATCGTCCAGAGGTGCATCCCACTGGAGGTAGCAGGACTCCGCCTTGATGTTGGACACCATCACGTTCCTGGGTGGGAGTGGTCGGTCTGAGGGGAGAACACGAGTTCATTGATTCCAAGGTTTGATTCTGAAACTATTGACTCCTGTACATTAATACATTTATAACATGTTTCCACGCACCCAGCACCATGACAAAGGTGGTGTGTTTGGCTGAGCCCATGTTGTTGGAGGCAGAGACAGTGTAGCTGCCACGGTCCCTCCTGTTGACTGCTGGGATGGACAGCATCGTCTTGGCGTTCATCCTGCCCGTCACCTCTGTTTCGATAAGCAGAGTCTCGGTTGGCTTATCTATGACCACATCATTTTTGGTCCACTCAATCTTAGGGATGGGGAGTCCCAGGATGTCGGCGGGGAGCTCGATGGGTTCGCCCTTTTTCACGGTAATGGAGTCCCCCTTGAAGTGCTTCAGCATGTGGACCTCAGGAGCCACTGAGACAAGCAGGAAACAAAACAAATCAGAACACAATTAAACTAGAATCACCACAGCAGTATATATCTTCTTATGAGGTCACTGTGACCTTTTCCCTCTGACCGCTGAAATTGAATCAGTTAATCTTTGAGTCCAACTGGCAGCTGGTCAAAATGTGAAGAAATCCCCAGAGACAACTTAAAATATCATGTGAGTCCAACTAAATGTTTGTAATAAATCTGAAAGAACATATTCATGAGATGTCGCGTTCACAAGAATGTGACGGATGAACAAGTCGAGAACTCCGGCCACTGGGTGTCGCTGTCGCAGAAGGATAAAAACACAGACCTGATGGTTTGATCATATAATTCAATAGGACCTCACCTTCATCATCTTGGATGACCACAGTGAGTGGCGTGGACGGCTCGCTCTCTCCGATAAGGTTAGCACACTTGATCCTGAACTCGTACATCCAGGCATCTTCCAGGCCCTCCACGGTCATGGTCATGTTGGGGCAGATCTCTGTGTTACATGGCTCGAAGGCCTGCTGGTCCTGCCTCTTCTTCTCTACGAAGTATCCGATGACCGGGCTGCCGCCGTCATTACGTGGCGGCTTCCAGGCCAATGTAATGGAGTTCTTGGTGCGCTCAGTGTAATGGAACTTCTCAGGGTACGATGGTGGACCTGTGGCAACATTATTAGTTTACGACAAATCCACTTTACAAGCCCACTATCACACTGCTCCTAATCACTCGATCATTTCTGAATCAAATCTTTGGACTCACCCTGCGGATCCACAGCTTTGAGTGGTCCCAGCTCGACGGGCGGCCCCATTCCATACTTGTTTTTGGCAATAACGCGGAACATGTACTCCTGTCCCTCCATGATGCCAACACACTCGCACTTGGATGAGGCAGTTTCAACGGGCTGCCTCCACGTGTGCATCTTGGCGTCTTTTCGCTCAACGACAAAGCCTGTCAGGTCGCTGCCTCCGTCGTCCACAGGGTCATCCCAGTTCAGGAAGATCATCTTACGAGTGACTACAACAGGCTTCAGGTCTGTGACAGGTCCAGGGACGTCTGAGGATAAAACAACATTAGTGTTCAATTTAATTTTAACAGTTAGTTTTATAATCGGGTCCTGCTCTGACGTTCTGACTTAAACTCACCCATGACCTCCACTCTGGTCCAAGCAGACTTCTTTCCACTGGGGTTGCAGGCAGAGATTTGGTATTTGCCGCAGTCCTTCCTCTGGACGTTGTTGATTGAAACAACGCTATCGTTGCCTTCAGTCAGAATCTCCACACGGTCTTTGTCGGGTTTACCATCATCCTTGGTCCAGGTGAGGGAGGGGTAGGGTTTACCTGTCACTGTAGCGGGAACACGAAGGTTCTCTCCGGCTCTGATTATAATGCCATTCTTGACTGATAGGTCCATTTCAATAACTGGCAACTCTGAGGAGGGAAACCAAAACAGAGATCAACACAAATTTTGATCAGATTCAACCTGATTAAATTTTTTTAAGGAATGTTTTTTCCAGACCTGCAGGATTCCTGACGAACACAGACTCTGTGAATCCTGGTGTTCCCTCTCCTGCTGCGTTGCAGGCGATGACTCTCACCAGGTATTTGGCTCCCTCACGGACTCCGTAGACTGTGAACAACCGGGTCTTCCAGGGACGCTCTGTGGACCTGGACCAGTCCTTGGTACCGGCCATGGCCTGAAGAACAATAGAGAACAAAGTAAAGAAGAAAACAGTTTAATTCAGGTCTTGAATAAATTGTGAACTGACAGTGGCACAGGAATCCGAAATCAAATGTGAGCGCAGCTGAAGCACCAGAGACGAGTCAATAGTCTGACCTTGTCCACATGGTACCCCAGGATCTCTCCTCCACCGTTGTCAGCAGGTGGGTCCCACTCCACGTCGATGGAGTGGTCAGTGGTTGACGCCACTCGGGCGACAGGTGGTCCAGGAGGTACTGCAGAGGACAGGACACATTAACTTTGAGACTGGCTGTATTTACATTTACATACAGTAAATATCCTGTTTATAAGTCTTGATTCTGTAAACAAAGTTTTTGTTGGATTCATTCAACTGAGTCGTATTTAACACAAAGTTCAGTTTACGTACAAATCGGAGCTTGGGCTGTTTTGGGTTCAGACGGGGCGCTGAACTTTCCTGGGCCGGCTTGGTTTTCAGCTGCCACCCTGAAGATGTAAGTCAGGCCCTCGAGCAGACCCTCAACGTTCAGCTCAGTGTCGGGGACGATGTTCCTGACGACCAGGACACAAAATGACACATTTAAGACTTTTAATATAATTTAAACATCATAATCGCAGCATGAATCCAGGAAGTAAACAGGATCTGTCACCCTTACCTGTTAACACGTGCCCAGTGTGAGCTGTTGATCTCACGACGCTCCACCCAGTATCCCACGATGGGGCTGCCATTGTCGTTTGGCACGTTCCAGGTGACGAGCATGCTGTGGGCTGTGATGTCATCGATCTCTGGCTTTTCAGGAGCCTCGGGAGGATCTGAGACCGACAAGGAGACGGAACGAAGAAAAAAAACAGTGACGCTCAATTTATGTAGTTTTTTTACTGCTTGTTTCTGTTTATATTTCTCAAGACTAAAATCAACATCCAAGTATCTGACAAATTAAATTCTCGATTTATTGAATTGCAAATGCAAAACTGCTCCGCTGTTTATCTGACTAATAATAAATGACGTTGTACCGAAAGGATTCTTGGCGATGAGTGGTTTGGAGACACAGGCGGGTCCAGCACCGAACTTGTTCTCGGCCACGGCCCTGAAGATGTACTCCTTCTTCTCAATGAGTTTGGGCACCAGGTATCTGCATCCTCTCAGTGTGGTGGTGACGCTGCTCCAGCCGAATTCCAGCTTCGAGTTATCCTTCTTCTCCAGGGTGTAATTGAGGATCTCGCTGCCGCCGTCATCCAGTGGAGGATCCCACCTGCAGACCACAGAGTTCTTCCTCACCTCCTCGAATCTGAAGTTGACGGGAGGACCGGGAGTATCTGAGGAGATTGAATAGAATTCAGACTTAAATAAAAGAAAAACAGATCCTGAACCTGCTGGAGAATTCACAGAATGTGAATCACAGAATTTTAGAATAAAATGGAACAGAAAATTCTCACCAAGCACGTTGACCTCGCAGGTTGCCGAGGCTTTGCCATGGTCGTTCTCCACCTTCACCATGTAGACGCCGTGGTCGGCGCGGATCGAGTCCCTGATGACGATGGAGGAAGTACCTCTGCGGTGGTTGTCGATGGCCAGGCGCTCGTTTATCGTTGGGTAGTCAGACTCCTCCACCTCCGGCTCTGCTGCCTCCTCCTCTTTCTTCTTCTCCTCTCCATCTTTTTTCTCTTCTCCTTCCTTCACCTCTCCTTCTTTCTTCTCCTCGACTTCCTTCTTCTCCTCGACTTCCTTCTTCTCCTCTTTCTTCTCCACCTTCTTCTTCAGAGGCTTTTCGGGCCTCTTGCGGAGCGGCTCGGGCCGGATCACCTGGTTGTTGCAGTACCAGGTGATCTCGGGGTATGGTGAGCCGGAGATGTTGGCATCTAGGCAGATCTCACAGCCGCGCTTCACGCTGAGACCTGACTGCAGGCTGCCGCTCAGGAAAACCTTTGGAGCATCTGAGAGATATATATATATATACATAAGTCAAATCATCAAACGTTCAGTTGAGAAGGAGATAAAATGGTCAGTTTGAGACTAAAAACCATTCTTACCAACAGCTTCTGAGATCTTAACGAATAGCGTGCCACGTGACGGTTCGCTGACCCCGGCTGAGTTTTCGGCTCTGACTCTGAAGGCGTAGTTCTTTCCCTCCCTCAGTCCTCTGACGGTGTAGGAGAGGACAGGCACTAGGAAGTCGTTGCACCTCTCCCACTTGTCCTCGCCCTTTTGTTGCCTCTCCAGTATGTAGCCCATGATTTTCGAGCCACCGTCATACATGGGAGGCTTCCAGGTCAGAGTGATGGTGCTGGATGTGGGGTTATGGGTCTCCACATCCACTGGTGGGTCCGGAGCGTCTGAAACAAGAGACGGATCTCAGTTAGAAATCTCTTGGTTTAAAACTTTGACTGTGAGAGGAATGTGAGATTCTGTTGAGTCTGTGTCGTGCTGCTCATGAAGGAAACTCATCATGTGTGGCATTGGTGGAATTTTCCTTCAATAATCAACAAAACATTTTTTTTAGTGTGTCGAACAGATTTCTCTCACATTTCTGGTCCTCTGCGATGACTGGGTTGCGGAGCTCGACGAACTCTCCTCCTCCGATCTTGTTCACAGCCTGAACTCTGAAGTAGTACTCTCCGTTAGGGATCAGGTCTTTGACGTTCCAGCTCACCTTGTTCTCTCCGGACATCATGTTGACGTAAGTCCTCCTGCCGGCCTCACGCCGCTGCACATACACAAACAGACAAAATGAAGAAACTCTGCAGCGTCTTTCACACTCTGACGTCACAGTTAAAACCAGTATCGCTGCTCATAAATTAAAAAACCCTTTGGACCTGCAGGACGTAGTGAAGAATTGGGCTGCCGCCGTCGTAGTCTGGAGGATCCCAGGACACTTTGCAGGAGCTCTTTGTGATCTCAGAGGCTATGATCTCCTTACAGGGACCAGGAAGACCTGAAGACAGAAGTGAAACACGTGTGAAAAAAATAATCTGCAGCTCTGAATCTTAGGGATGGATGACAAAAAATCTGAGCAGGTCTGTACCGATGACTTTGACGTTGATGGTGGCGCTGGCAGCTCCAAGTTTGTTCTCCAGAGTGACTTTGTACACGCCGGCGTCAGCATGAAGGCTGCTCTCGATCTCCAGGTGACAGGAAACATAATCCTTCCTGTGGAACCGAAACAATCCCATCAGACACTGCAGCGAACACTGACCATGAACACCACAACAAAGATTTTACTGGTGTTTTACAGACAAATTAAAATTCTTGGTAAATTAAAGTTTTGGAATCTCTCTGGGTTTTGGCCGATTAATACTTAATATTGTGACAAATGAAAATTTAAACCAAACAAAGTCGAATTTTTAAAACTTTTATTTTTTATTTATTTATAATTTTTTTTTCTTGTGTTTAGCTTTTTTTAAATATTTGAATGTTTTTGTATTGATCAACGTTTACAGTATTGGAAGGTTTTTATTGATGGACGGTCACAGTAAAATATTTTCTGATATAAAAACATTTCAAGTAGTTCAGTCTTTGACTGTTTGTGATTTTTAATTTCTGGATGGATTAATGTTTTTTTAATTTTGGCTGCAAACTGTAAAAACTGTTAAAAGACGCGTCAATGACCTGAAGCCAAGACGTTCGTCGGCCTTCAGCTCCTTCCCGTCTTTGTGCCAGGTGATTCTGGGTGAGGGGACGGCTCTGAAGGGAACTGGGATGTGCATCTTCTCGGTTTCCACGACAACCAGGTCCAGAGTCTGGAAGTCGAGTGTCGGATTACCTGGAAACAGAAATTAAATCTCATTCATTCATCGCTCCTGTCAGTTTGGTGATTCACATGAAACATTAGGGACGGCGTTGGATGCTCGTACAGTCAGATTCTTTGGCGAAGACATTCTCTGAGATGTCGGAGGGCTCGCTCACTCCGACAGAGTTGATGGCCCTCACTCTCAGGATGTACTCCTTCTCAGGGATCACACCCTCTTCGACACGGTACTTCAGCTCCTTCACTGGGCGAGAGTTGACCCTCATCCACTTCTCTGTTCCAGCCTCACACATCTCAATGTGATATCCAGTGATCGGGCAGCCGCCGTTCCTCTGCGGAGGCTTCCAGCCGATGGACAGGACGTCCCGGCTGGCGCCGGTGATGTGTAGCTCGATGGGTGGAGATGGGACACCTGAGCAAAACATGAGAGATGGATTTAGACTCTGTGCACTGAATATGCGCTCAGCGTTTCTATGCTCATCAGAAAACCAACCTGTGGGATCTTCTATTGTGAGGATCTCGGTGGGTTCACTTGGATGTCCGACACCGGCCTCGTTCTCAGCGCAGACCTGGAACTGAACCTCTGTTCCCTCGATGACGTCCGTCACTCTGTACTTACAGTCCGGACCTGAAGTCTTCCCACATTTCACCCAGCGAGTGCCAAGCTTCTCCTTCTTCTCAACTGAATACCTGGAGGGCAGCGTCACATAAACATCTTCATACTGAAACAATGAGCTTCATCATGACGGCTCGTTAGCAACAAGAAAACTGATTTGATGATAAATCAGGTGACACCTCCGACTCTGGACCTTTTTTATTTCACATCATATTACAAACTCATCACTGGTGTTTCTTTACTGTCTCGTCAGTGTAAACTAACCTGAGGATGGGTCGGCCACCATCATTTTTAGGCTCCTCCCACTGAAGGTCCACATATCTTTTGGTCACAGAATTGACAGCGAGGGCGTACGGAGGCCCAGGAGTGGCTGAAAAAAAAAGTAGTATTTTTACCACAGTCCTGATTAAAATAAATGGATTTACATTTAAAGTTAATCTCTAACTCACTGAAAGTGTCTTTGGCGAGCACAGAGTCCTCCAGCTCACAGAACGGTCCAACGCCCACCGTGTTCTCGGCAGCGATGCGGAACACGTACAGTGAGCCCTCATTGAGAGGAGTCACGGTGTACTTCAACTCCTTGACTGTGGTGTCCACGGCCTGCCAGCCTTTACGTCTGACGTCACGCTTCTCCACCACATAGTTGGTGATGGGTGAGCCGCCGTCACGCTCAGGTGCCGTCCACTTCAAATCAGCACTGTTCCTGCTGATGTTGATAACGTTCAACCAGCGAGGGGCAGAAGGAGGATCTAAGGAGAAGAGGAGTATTAAAACCGTTGTTCTCCAGTTTCATTTAAACTTGTTGTTTCTGTTCTTTCTCTTGTTCTTACTAAGTCTCTCTTTGCAAAGCACTGGGTCGCTTGGCTCGCTGGGTTCGCTCTCTCCAGCCACATTAACAGCTCGCACCCTGAATGAGTACTCCTGCTTCTCCATCAGGCCTTTCAGGAAGTGCTCCAGGATACTGATGTCCTCTGCCACGTGGATCCAGTCCGTGGTGCCACTCTTCAGCATCTCAATGACGTAGCCATCGATCTTCGCTCCACCATCGTGCTCTGGTTTGGTCCACATCAAGAAACAGGAAGTCTTAGCCACGTCCTTCACTGTGGGTTTACCAGGAGGCCATGGAGGATCTGGAAGAGGAATAAGAACTTTTTGACACTGACAGGATTTTATATCAGAATACAAAACACAGGTTCTCTTGTGGTTCTAGAGTCTGTAAGAGGAGAACAGGAGGTAGAACCTTCAGCTACCAGGCTCCTCTCCTGTGGAACCAGCTCCCACTCTGGGTTCTAGAGTCAGACACCATCTCTACATTTAAAGTTAAAGTTAAAACTTTCCTCTTTGATAAAGTCTATAGTTCTGGATCAGGTCCTGAACCATCCCTTAGTTATGCTGCTATAGGTCTAGACTGCTGGGGGAACTCCACAGTCTCAGTGCTACTCATTGTTCACCTGTTGGTTTCTCTATATGAAGAAGATCTGAAGCTCTTGACCTTCTCTGTGAAGAGTCTTGAGATCATGGATATTAGGATTTGGTGTTACACAAATAAAACTGAATTGAATTGAAATGAAAACTAGTCTGAGTGGGTGGATGTGTTTGTACCGATAGGATCTTTGACGAGTATCAGGTCGGTCTCTTTGCTGGGTTTTCCAGTTCCAGCCAGATTCTCAGCCAGGACTCTAAACTTGTATTTCTTCCTGGTGGGAAGACCTTTGACCCTGCGGAGGAAAACACGTCACATTGCCAAAGTGAGATCAGCAAAGTTCAGACTCAGACTCAGTTCGGATATTAGAACAGGCTGACTCACCTGTAGTTGGTGTCTTTGATCGGCAGCTTGTTGCATCTGATCCACTTGTCGTGGTCAGGTTCGTGTCTCTCCACCCAGTATCCTGTGATGGGGCTTCCTCCGTCCTCATCAGGCTCGTACCAGGTCAGAGTCAGAGAGTCCTTGGCAATGTCCGAAGGCTCCAGTTTGTAAGGAGCTCCGGGAGTGTCTGAGGGCAAGACAGGATTGATCAGAATCATCATGGACCTAAAGCACTAGAACCTGAGCTGAAAAGGTCCATTAAAGAAAAAGACTACTGAAGCAGAACAACTCTCCTGTTGTCTGTGATGATTATACAAGTCTTTCACAAAAGACACTTCCACAGTGAGTGTCTTCCCATTGGGACAAACCTCAGTCCTGTAGTTAGGTGACCTACCGAAGGGATATCTGGCGATGATGGACGGATGTTCAGCCGCTGGACCAACACCAAACTGGTTCTCAGCGAAGACTCTGAAGATATACTCCTTGAACTTGACCAGACCCACGGCTTTGTATGTGGTCTGTTTGATGGTGGAGGAAAGACGGTGCCAGATCTCGCTGTCGGCAGCTCGGCGCTCTACAATGTAGTTGGTGACTCTGGAGCCGCCGTCATCACGCGGAGGGTTCCAGGCCAGGAAGCAGGATTCGTTGGTGATCTCAGAGATGTCGAAGGCAGCTGGAGGACCAGGCTTATCTGTTTGAGAGAAGAAGATTTCAAATTCAATTATCCTGAAAAAGTTACTTTAAAAACCTTCTTTATGTCATTTATTTTCTCTGTTGTTAAATTGTCGTACCGAGGATGTTGACGTCGACGGTGGCTGTGGCACGGCCACTGCTGTTGGTGGCTTCAATAATGTAGGTTGAGCTATCGTCTCTCTTGGTCTTGGCGATAGTGACAGTTGAGTGTCCCGGCTTGGTATCAATGGAAACTCTGTCATCTGCTTTGAGGACCAGGTCGGCCTTGGTCCACTTCACCCGGGGCTCGGGCTTACCTGTTACTTCAGCGGGGAGTTCGATCTTGCTGCCAGCTTTGGCTGTCAGACCGGCCAGGAGCTTGGCGTCCAGCTGGATCTCTGGAGGTTCTGCATGGATGACAGGAGGAGGGTCAGAAACTCATTCCTCACAGAAAATCACAAATGGAATCAATTATTCTTATCTTGTTGTAAGGAAGATGCTCGGGTACCTTTTGGATCAACGGCCTGTAT
Source organism: Paralichthys olivaceus (assembly GCF_024713975.1). NCBI lineage: Eukaryota > Metazoa > Chordata > Actinopteri > Pleuronectiformes > Paralichthyidae > Paralichthys > Paralichthys olivaceus. The sequence goes on along the minus strand of NC_091102.1, from coordinate 548,426 downwards.
CTCGTCTGTGGCCTTGCAGGGTCGGCCGGCTCCGAGTCCGTTCAAGGCTCGGACTCTGTAAGAATACCACTGGCCCTCGATCAGACCGGTCACCTGGCATTTCAGCTCAGGCACCAGGTCCCCGCAGGGCTCCCACTTATCTGTTCCTCTCTGGCAGCGATCAACGTTGTAGCCTCGGATGCCGCTGCCGCCGTCATACTTTGGTGGCTCCCAGGTCAGGAAGATGCCACTGGCAGACTTGTCCCTCCACTTCAGGTTCTCTGGAGGATCGGGCACAGCTGGTGGAGAAATGAGATGGAGAGGTTAGAAAGTTCTTTGACTCACGGTTTCATTAACCAGACATTTTAATCTCTGGTCAGACTCACTGGCAGGAGAGGAGACGCTGACGGGTTCGTCGATGTACGCCGGCTCTCCTGGTCCACACTTGTTGCAGGCGGTGACTCTGAACAGATACTCCTTCCCTTCAACCACGTCAGTGACAGTAAACTCCTGATCCTGGACTCCTGTGGCCACCTGACACACATATCACAGAAGCTAGTCATCAGCATTCATGATTACGATGATATAGTGAAGAGAAAATAATTTAGTTATAACAATGTGAGACATTAATGATAAAAGAACATCAACCATCAGTCAGTTAACATGAAATTTCAGGTCATACCTTGACCCAGGTCTTGCGGGACACGTCTCGTTTCTCCACCTGGTAGCCTGTCAGAGGACTTCCTCCATCGTGTTCGGGCGCCTCCCAGCTCAGGTGGACGTGCTGCCGTGTCACCTCCAGAACCTTGAAGTCCTTCGGAGCACTAGGTGCAGCTGGAGGAGAATCAGAGAAACAATGACACCAAATCTTCAGAAAAAGTCAATGATGTGCTGGTGACAGTTTCTTCATCACAAACTGATCGGATTACAAACTATTTCGTTTTTAATGTTGTACCGATGACGTTGACTTCGATCTCTCCAGAGACAGATGTGACGTCGTTCTCAAGCTGCAGGACGTAGATGCCTTTGTCCGGGCGGACGCTGGGTGTGACTATCAGTTCCGTGAAGGTGGACTTGGTCATCAGGCTGATTCGCTCATCGGCAGTGGTCAGCTCCTTCTCTCCGAAGGTCCACTTGGCGACGGGGGTAGGGTATCCGGAGATGGGGACTCTGATGGTGAGAGGCTGAGGGACGATGACCTCCAGGCCATTTTTGAAAGCACTAAGGTCAAAGGTCGGACCGACTGGAGAGGGGAGAGAGAGGCATGATGGGAAGTTAAACATTACATGCCACTTCTCTTCTCCCAGAATATTAAAGAGCGACCAACACAGAGACTCATTGTTCTTCTCACCATGTGGGTCGTCAGCTAACAGAGGTCCATTGACGTTTGATGGGTCAGAGACGCCGGCTGCGTTTTCAGCAAACACTCTGTAGTTGTACTTGGTTCCATATTTCAAACCAGACACCTGAGGTCAAAGGTTACAGTTTTGAAATAAAGTTTTAGAATGAATCTGAATCATGAGGCTGCACAACTAACTGAAAAGCTTCTGACGTAGCCTGACATGCTAACGTCCCCCTGTGAGAGATTTAAGTTGAAACCTTTCAAAGATTACATCCAAACAACAAACCAGGATGAAGCTGAATGAATATCCGTACCTTGTAGAAGAGGTCGGGGCAGAGGCGGGCGTTGCAGCGCAGCCACTTGTCGGTGCCGTCCTCACAGCGTTCAATTATGTAACCGGTGATCATGCTACCTCCGTTCCTCAGAGGAGTCTCCCAGGTGAGCTGCACCGAGCTCTTGTTCTGGTCTTGCCAGCACAGGTTCAGAGGGGGACTGGGACGCTCTGAAGTCAAAACATGTATTATTTCATTCGTTCATGTCGGAGTCTTATTTTGTATAAATGAAGTTAATCCTTTCTGTTAATTATTATTATTATTGACTAGAATTCAGTTAAGTGACAGAATGATTCATTTTTCAATCATCATCTGTTTCTGTCTCACCAATGGGATCCATGATCTTGACGGGCTGTGAGGCGGCGCTGGGTTTGCCGACGCCGGCTTTGTTCTCGGCTTTGACTCTGAAGATGTACTCTTTGTTCTCGATGACATCGTTTATGATTGCGCTGAGCTCGTCAGCTTTGGTCACTTGGACGGGCGACCACTTCACTGACGTGCGGTCACGTAGCTCGATGACATAAGAGGTGATGGGAGAGCCTCCGTCCGACTCGGGAGTCTCCCAGGAGACGGTGCAGCCGAACTTTGAGACATTTCCCACGATCACATTCAAAGGGGCTTCGGGAACATCTGTTAAAAAAAAGAGAGAGGAGAAAGTAAGAGCAACATTCTGCTTTTCTGAAAAATGTGGAACGATTGGATTGAACAAAGTTATTTATATATGAACAAATTCATTTTCAATTTACAAATGTCCAAAGAGGGAGGGGCTCTGCTCAATCTGCCTTGAACTGGTTCTAATATCTAAGACATAAACATCTACTGCGCAAATCAAATGAGCCGAACCTCAAGGATCAATTAAAGATCCCGCCTGGTTTCTTGTCATCAACACTTTTCTAACCGTCAATAATCGGATCCAACTCAAACATTACGTCACCTGGACAGTGAACAGACTTTTTGTCAGTTTAGATAAAACCAACCTGTGAGAGAAACTAACAAGTAAAGTACAAATAAAACTACAGGAGTAACTGTGTTAAAAAATACTATGAACAAACATGATTGACAGTTACAACAAGCTAATTACATTTGATGTCAAACTACAGTAAATTATACCTGATGTTACACATTTGAACATTTCGTTAAATTTGATTCTGTTTTGACCAAACATGTATTGACTTAGTTTTTTTTATTTGCTCATATCCACTAATTTAACGTAGAAATATACAAAATAAAGCAGTTCTTCTCACCGAACTTGTTCTTGGCCTGTACGGGTTTGTCGGTCTCTGTGATGGGTCCGCTGCCAACCCGGTTTCGGGCGCAGACTCTGAACAGGTACATGGAGTCTCTGTGGAGGCCGGTCACCGTGTACTCAGGACTATCGGCCTGCTCTGTTGCCAGCGTCCAGGTCTTTCGCTTCACGTCGCGTCTCTCCACCACGTAGCCAATGACCTTGCTGCCGCCGTCGCTCTCAGGCTCCTCCCATGCCAGGCTTACCTCACCATCTGCGGTATCGATCACCTGCAGGTTCTTCACAGGTCCGGGGACGTCTGTGGAACAAAACCGAAAACTGGTCATGACGACGAACACAGGAACTGACGGTGACACTGGACTTCAGAAAAGTGAGTCATCATTCCAAATGTCTTCGTTAACATTTCTTTAAGCATCTTTATAAATCTAATGTGTTATTATTATTATCATATCTTTACTGCAAAGCTTTCATGAATGTTTGACAAATATTGTGTTTTAGTTTGTGTATTGTTTGTATGTTCTCTACATCTAGTGTACATGACTGAGTGAAGTCTGCCATCTGCTGTTCAAACCAGGTACTGCACTGACAGTGTCAGGAACTCATTCACAAAGTCCTTACTTCCTGTCTTGTACTCACAGGAGCTGTTTTTTAATGTTTCTTAATATTTCCGTTGAGCACCAATCACCAGAGTAAATTTATGTGTTTAAAATAAATGTGATTCTGATTCAACAGATTTATTCTTATTTACTTAGAAAGTAGAAAATATTTATTTCTATTTAGTAGCTTCTCTTCTCTGGAGCTTTTTCCATCACATGATCTTTACAACCAGAATATTATCTCAGCGTTAACCTGCTGTAGTTAACCGAAGTTTAGTCTCTGTTTATGAAGCAGATATGACTTGAGTTCCAGTTTTGATCTCACCAATGACGTCGAGGTTGATGAAGGCTTCTCCCTCTCCATGTTTGTTCTTGATCGTGATCTTGTAGCGGCCCTGGTCCGACTTCTTGGGGTCCTTCAGTCGATACTCTGTGCGGTCGGTGGAGGTGTAGATGTCGTCTTTGGGCAGACTCAGGTTGTCGTAGAGCCAGTCGGCCTCGGCCTGCGGGTAGGCGCTGTAAGGGACGGCCATGACGATGGGCTTCCCAGCGTCTGTGACATAGCTCTGGTCTGTGGTCTTTATCTGAGGCACAGCTTGAGGAGGAGGAGGAAGGAGACAGCGTCAGAGTGACAACATCAGAACAATGGCTGATGGAGGCTGCTCCTCGACCATGGAGAAGTGGTGAAGCTCTTACCTGCCAGCTCCAGCTTGGCCTTTGCGTCTTTGTCCTTGGCAATGATTCTGTACTCGCCCTGGTCTCGAGGTCTGATCTCACACACCTGCAGTCTGTGGACTTTACCCTCGCTCATCATCTGGTACTTGTCTCCCTGGACGACCGTCATGTTGTTCCTCAACCACTTCACCTCCACTCTGTCCTTGTTCAGCTCCACCTCGAACACGATGTCCGAGCCCGGGGGTTCGAACACGTCCTGTGGCGGTCTGACGATCTCCACCGGCGTCTCTGTGGGACAGGAGAAGGATCATGAAGTGGAGGAACAGAGCAGGAAGTAGATTAGACTGAAAATTAGGTTCAGTTCTCACCTTCAACAAAGAGTCTGGCTCTGGACCTCTTCTCATCCACACCACAGGCGTACTCACACTCATCATCAGGTCTGCACTCTTTGATACGTAACGTGCAAATCTTTCCGTCTTTTTCAAACGTGTATCTGTCCAAATGAAAAATACACTGAGTTGAAAAGTGAAACCGGTGTGAACAGAGTTTTGATTGAGGATGTGATCCGCTGACGTACCTGGGTCCTTCTCTGATCTCACGTCCATTCCTGTACCATTTGACTTCTGCTTTCTCTTTGGTCAGTTTACATGAGAACTCTGCGTCCTCAAACTCGGTGATTGTCTGGTCCTTCAGCTGCATGCTGAAATCTGTCGGCGCCTCGCTGATGATCAGCTCCGCTGTGGACTTGTTGTCTCCAGCCACGGCGGTGTACTCGCCCTCGTCAGCCAGCGTGCAGTCTTTGATGGTGAGCGTGTGCTTGTCTTTGTCGACTCTGTAAACGACTCGTTTGTTGAAGGCGATCTCCTCCCCGGCCTTCATCCACTTCAGCGTGGCGTTGGGCCTGTTGACCTTACAGGAGAAGCTAACGGTCTTCTTCTCCTGAGTGTCGATGTCCTCCAGAGGAACCACAATCCTCAGACTCTCCTCTGGAGGGCAAAACAAATTCACGTCAAAAACAATCTCAGACAAAAACATTATTATCACACAAACCTCTCTGACATCACGATTCAAAGCTCGTTAAAGCTGTGAAGCTCTGACCTTTGACGGTGAGGTTGCCTGAGCTCTTGGCCTGTTCTCCTCTCTGGTTGGTCAGGTTGATGCTGTAGTTGGCTTCGTCTCCCTTCTGAGCATCTCTGATCCTCAGAGAGAAGACATTGTCTCTTTGGACCATCAGGTACTTGCTGCTCTCAAACAATGTCTCCTCGTTCTTCAGCCACTTGGCCTTTGCTCCCTCCGTGTTCACTTCACAGTTCAGGACGACCTCCTGACCTTCTTTAGCCTCCGTGTCCTTCAGCGGCGTGATGATCTTCAGTTTCTCTGCAGGACAAACAAACATCAGATGCTGACTCTTCAGACCGATGTCGTTAATGTTGTTAATAATTCAAATGATTAACAAAACATTAGAATGAAACTTCAGATAAAAGTTTAAATGTTCTTGAGACGAAGCTGATGTTTAATGTTTTTAACATCGTCAAAAAAACATTTTGTGTAATTCCATATTAAATTGTCTCACCGAGCACCGTGAGGTCTGCGCTGGCTCTGGTCGTTCCGATCATCACCACGTATCCACCCTCATCTTTCAGCTCGCTGTTCTTGATGACCAGTGTTCGCCGCTTGCCGTCGCTGACCATCTGGTATTTGTCTCCTGCCTCCAGCTCCTTGTCGTCTTTCAGCCATTTGACTTCGTAGGTTTCCTTGGAGACGGAGCAGGTGAACTCCGCCTTCTCTCCCTCCACCACCTCCTGGCCTTGAGGCCTGGAGATGAACTCAGCCGCCAGTTCTGCCACAAACAAGGAAAGGTCAAAGGTTAGAGTTTGTGACGTGATTAAATAATCAGTGGTTAAAAATACATGCATTTCTATTGTTATATGATTTTCTTTTTTCTCTTCACACCATTAATCTTGAGGTTTGCGGAGGTCTTGATGCTGGGACTCAGTCTGCAGTTATACTCGCCACCGTCAGCCATCTTCAGGTCCTGGATGAGGAGGATCCTCCTCTTACCGTCCACGATGTTCTCGTGGCGGCCGCCCTCTGGCAGCTCCTCGTCTCCTTTGTACCAGGTGACATCAGCGCTGGGTTTGGAGACCTCGCAGATCAGCTTCACGCTGTCCGTCTCTGTCCCCTCCACGTTAGACAGATTCTTGGTGAATCTCGCCTCCTCCTCTGCAGCGAGGGAAACGGAAGCGGTGAAACAAAGTCAGGAGATCAAAACATTCTGAATCCACAGCAACACAAACACGTCTGTGATTCAATGTAACGAACACGAGGAAGAATAAAAAATGTCTTCATCAGTTTTTCTTTAGATCAAAAATTAACAATACGAAACAAAAAGTCAGAAAAAACAAACCTGAAGTTCTGATTCAAGTTTTAAATTTAGGTTAAAAGATTCGTTTTCAAATTAACAGAGAAGAAATAAAAATGATTTCAAGTGATTTGATAAAAACTCAGTGTGTCGGAGCTCAGCCTGAGAAGCGACAATCAGGAGATGAACTTGATATAAAATGATCATTTCAACATAAGAATCAAAGACACAATCACGAGCTCTGACATTTTGTTTGATTCTTACCGACGACAGTGAGCATGCCGGAGGATTTGGACGTCTTGGCGTCACATTCATATTCAGCTTCATCATCAAACACAGACTTGTGGACGATGAGGATGTGTTGGCAACCTTGAGCGATAATTTCATACTTCTTCCCCTTTCTGATTTCACTTCCATCCTTAAACCAGCGGACCTGCAGGACGGACAGGAAGAGGACACTTCAGAGACAGAAAACTTTACTGCAGTGTTGCGTGAAAACAGACAAACAGTCGGAGCTTCTCACTTTGACGTCCTCTCTGGACAATTCACACTCAAACCGGGCAGATTCCTTCTCTTTGACCTCGACGTCATGGAGCGGCTTTGAGAACTCGACATGAGGAGCTGACGACACAAAGACAAAGAGTCAACAACACGATTCCTGTCTCGTCTTCAACACAAGGCAGAAGCTTCCTTAAGTCAAACCAGAGATTAGTTTAAAGTCCTCTACACGGTCCTTCCTCCTGTTTTTCAGGGTTTTCATGTGAAAGTCGCACCTTTTTATAAAAGTTCCTTAAAGACCGTAAAACTTATACAAAGGTCTGAGTTCACTCACGTTCAACGTTGAGGAAACAGGAGGTTTTGAAGTCTTTAGCGTCACAGGTGTACGTCCTGGAGTCGTCCAGAGTGCAGTCGTGGATGAGCAGCGCCCTCTTGAGGCCATCGACGATCATCTCATACTTCTTGGTCTTCCTGATGTCTTGTCCGTCTCGGAACCATCGGACCTCTGCGTTCTCTCTGGACACTTCACATTCTAGCGTAGCGGTGGCTTCCTCCTCCACCGTCTGGTCCTCAAGAGGCTTCGTAAACTCCACCCCCGGTTCTGAGAGCGCACACACACACACACACACACACACACACACAGTAAATTAACATTATTATTCCTGTTGACTACGAAGCTTCATTTTTATTGTAACTTTATCTGTTGATTTAATTTAATGTGCCTGTAAAGCTGTGACGCTCTCTGATGATGTCACATGGTTTAATGTAACGTCCAGTAGAATCAGTTCTTACCTCTGACAGTGAGCGACGCCTCCGCCTGGAACTCTTTGGCTGTGAGTTTGACTTGTCCGGCTTCATTCAGCTGAACGTCTCGCAGAGTCAGACTGTGGACTTTACCTTCGGCCTTCAGCACCACCTGTCAGGTACAACAGCCAGAGGTTAACCTGCCCCTCACACCGCCTGTCAGGTACAACAGCCAGAGGTTAACCTGCCCCTCACACCGCCTGTCAGGTACAACAACCAGAGGTTAACCTGCCCCTCACACCGTCTGTCAGGTACAACAGCCAGAGGTTGACCTGCCCCTCACACCGTCTGTCAGGTACAACAGCCAGAGGTTAACCTGCCCCTCACACCGTCTGTCAGGTACAACAACCAGAGGTTAACCTGCCCCTCACACCGTCTGTCAGGTACAACAGCCAGAGGTTAACCTGCCCCTCACACCGTCTGTCAGGTACAACAACCAGAGGCTAACCTGCCCCTCACACCGCCTGTCAGGTACAACAACCAGAGGTTAACCTGCCCCTCACACCACCTGTCAGGTACAACAGCCAGAGGTTAACCTGCCCCTCACACCGTCTGTCAGGTACAACAACCAGAGGTTAACCTGCCCCTCACACCACCTGTCAGGTACAACAGCCAGAGGTTAACCTGCCCCTCACACCGTCTGTCAGGTACAACAACCAGAGGCTAACCTGCCCCTCACACCGCCTGTCAGGTACAACAACCAGAGGTTAACCTGCCCCTCACACCGTCTGTCAGGTACAACAACCAGAGGTTGACCTGCCCCTCACACCGTCTGTCAGGTACAACAACCAGAGGCTAACTTGCCCCTCACACCGTCTGTCAGGTACAACAACCAGAGGTTAACCTGCCCCTCACACCACCTGTCAGGTACAACAACCAGAGGTTAACCTGCCCCTCACACCGTCTGTCAGGTACAACAACCAGAGGTTGACCTGCCCCTCACACCGTCTGTCAGGTACAACAACCAGAGGCTAACTTGCCCCTCACACCGTCTGTCAGGTACAACAACCAGAGGTTAACCTGCCCCTCACACCGTCTGTCAGGTACAACAGCCAGAGGTTAACCTGCCCCTCACACCGTCTGTCAGGTACAACAGCCAGAGGTTAACCTGCCCCTCACACCGTCTGTCAGGTACAACAACCAGAGGTTAACCTGCCCCTCACACCGTCTGTCAGGTACAACAGCCAGAGGTTAACCTGCCCCTCACACCGTCTGTCAGGTACAACAACCAGAGGTTGACCTGCCCCTCACACCGTCTGTCAGGTACAACAACCAGAGGCTAACTTGCCCCTCACACCGTCTGTCAGGTACAACAACCAGAGGTTAACCTGCCCCTCACACCGTCTGTCAGGTACAACAACCAGAGGTTGACCTGCCCCTCACACCGTCTGTCAGGTACAACAACCAGAGGCTAACTTGCCCCTCACACCGTCTGTCAGGTACAACAACCAGAGGTTGACCTGCCCCTCACACCGTCTGTCAGGTACAACAACCAGAGGCTAACTTGCCCCTCACACCGTCTGTCAGGTACAACAAGTACAACAAGGGCTCTTCACTTCTCTGTGTGAATCTTATTCTCTCCTTCATGTGATGAGTTTTCAAACTTGTATTAAATCCCAGACTGAACCACATCTCTCAGTTCTGTCTGTGAGGCTCAGAAGACACAGAGTGGGTTCTCTGGTCTTCAGGGCACACAGGGTCATCAGCTGAGACCTGACAGCTAAAACGAAGTCAGACAGCTGCTTTCTCTCCCCCGATTTAAACTATACGACCTCTGACCCCTGAGGGCTGATTTTACCACACGACCACCAACTGCATATCACATTGAGCCGCCTGAGAACGCAGAACCTTCATCTGATGTTCAAACTGTCGTGTCCAACATTACTGCTTCCACTGCAATGATGAGTATCTTCTAATTCTATGTTTGCTTTTATCAAATCAACACTATCAACATTATCTGTCCTTGTTTGTTCCATCATTTAATTTCTAGAACAGAGAATAAACCTTTAAAACATTAAGGTCAATAATACAAGTGTGCTGTTGTGTTGGGGGGGGGGCAGGCTGAGCCGTTTTATTGGTCTGTGTGTGTGTGTGTGTGTGTGTGTGTGTGTGTGTGTGTGTGTGTGTGTGTGGGTCACACACTGGAGAAAGAAAATTGAAACTTCCAAATTTAAAAAACACACAATGTAAAGTTAATATTACTGTAAATACAAGTTTAAGTTACACTGAATTAATTAGTGCTGTTACTAAAAGAATTAACTTTTTAAGTTGGTCCAACAATTTCCATTAAAAATGTGGTAAAAGAAACTTTTCAAACTGAAACTAAAGAATCTGTTGTTTCTCAGCTTTTCTTCATGAACCAGGATTTAAACTTTATTTATGATTTTAACTGATCCTGATCAACGATCTCCGTTCAGACGATAAACCAGGGAACAAACATGATACAGAGTTTACAACACTACTCAATATAACGTAAGCACCAGTGTTTCTGATGGAGCAGCTGATGAAGCGTGTGAATCTGTAACATCAGTAAATCACAGTTGCACAACCGCTGAGGGATCGACTGTCGATGGAAACCTCAGGTCTCAGGTTTCACCTGATAATCAAACTAATCCACTGTAAACACCGATGTGGTTTCAAAGCGGCGCTCAGCCAGAAACCTACAAACATCTCAACTGCATCAGAAAAACCCTGAGAGCACATCGTGTGATTTTAAAGTGAATCTGTCAAACTGCTCCTGTTGCCACCTGCCCAGCGTTTCAGCCTCCCGCAGCTGTTAAAAATAACCCCCCCAGAAATGCTGGCAGGGCAGAAAAGTCTCCTACTGTGTTCTTGCAAAAGCAGGATCGAGTGCTCAGCTGTAACCCTGAACCTCCAGCAGCCAGCAGGCCCTTATATGAAGACTGAGTCGGGCCACAGAAAGAAAACTGAACATTGTTTTTTACTGGAGAATTAAGATGCATCTGGATCTGGATCTGCTCCAGGACCAGGATCTAAAGGACCAGGATCTAAAGGACCAGGATCTAAAGGACCAGGATGTAAAGGACCAGGATCTAAAGGACCAGGCCGGTTCTAAAGGACCAGGACGAGGCCTGGACTCATCGTGACTTTAACAGAATGTCAACAGATCTTGAGTTTCAGGAAGTGCAGGTGCAGGAACCTTAGGTGAGTTGGGACTTACTCTGTCGCTCGGTTCCAGCTTCGTACCCCCCAGCAGCCACTCGACAGCGATGCCTTCGTAGGACAGCTCGCACTCGAAGGTGGCGGTCTCTCCTGCAGTCACGGTGACATCATTCAGAGGCTTCGCCAGGCTGATCACTCGGGCTTTGGATTGGGGAGAAGACATGGTTAGCCCCCCCCCTGAAACAGGTCAATAATCCAAGAAGTCCTCAGAGAGAAACGGTTAATCCTCAGTGGTTAATCCTCATGGTGGGACTGAGCTGCAGGCAGGTCGCTGGACCCCCTCTGGACAACTGAACACAGCTGCCCTGCGACTTGGCACTGGGGGGCAGGCTCATTAGCATACAACCTGCCATCAGATGCATATGTTTGGCAGAGACCATTCAGAGACGGGGTTCTGCCCGGCCTCTGCCAATCACTGCAAACCTGCTCTACATAAGGCATGTGGCTTCTAAAATAACCGAGAGGCCTGATTGGCTGAGAGCCCACCTCTGCCAAACCCATCAGCGGGAGTCAATCTGCTCCTGTCAATCATCAGCCTGCAATTTTCCCGGAAAAGGAGAATGTGGAGCTGGACGGGAGTTACCCAACGTCAGGCGGCAGGACAACACGCTGTCGTAACGCACACGAGGGAGTTTGGTAACAGGAAGTGAGTCTGCATTAACAACCTCCACCAACTATTTACAACAGGCTTCTTCACATGCCTGAGGTCGCCCCCGTCACAGGACCAGCCCCAGACCTCCTGTCAGCCAAGACCCTAAAGATCTGGATTAACTGTTAAACTCCTGTTTTTTAAAAAACATTCTTTCTTCTATATACAGAAAATAAACTCTGACAATTTCAGATCAAATGATTAAACTTCAGATTAAATTACATTTTAAAATCCAGCTCACACTGATTAAACCTTTGAATTTAAATATAAGTTAGTTGTTGATTTATTTACAGAAACTGAGACTTCTTTAAATGAATGAATGACTCGTACAGATCTAGTTTTATGTTCAACATGTAAATTCCATCATGAAACTTCCACGTTCATTAAATGCCAGCGTTCAGGTAAATGCTCATCAGGATTCTAACTGAAGCCGAACAAGGACCTGACCTCCATCGTACCCGTGTGACTCTTCTCTCACCTTTGACCCTGAGCTGAGCTGAGGATTTGGCGTTTGCTGCTGCGAAGTCGACGCTTCCCGCCATGTCCTTCCTGCAGTTGAAGAGGATCAAGATGTGTCGAGTTCCCTCCTCCTTGATGTCCACGTCCTGCAGACAAACATCATTAAAGACCAGGAGACGACTCCACACATCAGAACATCCTGAATTCAGATGAACGAGTGGGTTAGTCTTTGTGGGGTCGCAGGGTGCGATCTTACGGCGGATGGGTGGAGTGTCTCTTCTTTCAGTTTCCAGGTGGCGTGAAGGTCCTCCTCAGAAATCTCTGTCTCAAACTTGGCCGTCTCTGTCTCTGTAACCTCGACACTGTACAGCGGGCGGACCACCTTGATGTCGCGCTCTGCAGGCAGAGGCGTGAGCAGACGTTAGAGAGCAAATCAGGACGCCAGGGACGCCAGGGACGCCAGGTCAACACGGGTCATTGACAGGTTGATCGAGCAGCTGACGCTCACAGTCAGAGCGACTTACAGTTTTAGCAAAAGCAGAACAGATTGAGTGAAATCCAGACCATAATCCAACCTGTGCGTCTGTCTCCATGACGACAACACGTCTTTTAACGTAATTCAGTTTAATCTGAAACTTTATCATCAGTGTGATTTTTGTAATTACTTTAATAAAGTAAAGAAACTAAACATTTCTGAGTTTGTGACAATTTTATGATGAAATTAGAATCAAATATTAAATGTTCATCATAATCGACTTAACGTTTCAATAATAACATTCATAAAACTGCTCCGTGCAAATGTTTTAATCTGAAAATTTGGAAAAATACAGAAGTTTTAATCTTTTTTATTTTATTGCATCTGATTGTTTTTCATTATTTTTCAATTTGGATTTAAATTTTCATCATTAAAGTTGAAATAAATTAAGAGAAAACTTACCGACAACGTTTAACTTTTCATTATGGTTTTTAAAATGACATTTGTTTTATTTTGAAAAATCTATTTGTGGGAAATTGTTAGAAAATTCCAAAGGTAAAAAAAAATCAAATAAAAAAGTGTCTGTGGATATTATAACATGTCGAGGTCACACACAGAAGTAATGGTCACACGTGTGGGTTGGATTATCGTCAGGCGTCGTCAACGTAACAGAAACGTGACACAGAAATGAAGAACGGCGGCCCGAGAGAGAGGCGGGGCTTCGGTCAATGACGGTGGGTGGGGCCGTATTCTGTGGTCCTGACCAGGTACTGTGGGGGAGGGGCCAGGCGACCGCAGGTATTACCTTCGATGTTCAGGTCGGCCGTGGTCTTGTCCGTGCCACAGTCGCAGGTGTACGTTCCCATGTTGCTCTTTAGCGCCTTCTTGAGGACCATTATGCGCTTCTTGCCATCTGATTGGAGGAGAACGTTCTTGGAGGGACAGATTTCGGTTCCGTCTTTGAACCATCTGACCTCGCCGCCGGCTTTGCTCAGCTCACAGGACAAAACCACCTCGTCCTTCTCGACGGCGGTGTAGTTCTGGAGCTTGGCTGTGAAGTACAAGTCGCCCTCTGCAGGACAACACCAGTAACAACCAGACACAAGCAGCAGTTAAAACAAGCAAACAGACGCAGCTATGGAAAAATAAAACAATGTTTGTCAGTTACAGCTTTTATCCAGAAGGGGGCAGACTTCTCCTTTAAAGCCATAGTTTAAAGGCAGTTTGGACGTTTCTCTGATTTCAGGACAAACACCTGATGATGACTTCATGAATAAAATCAAAGTCGTGACTCTTCATCCTCCAGAAAAACCATACTAACCGAGCACAGTGAGCATGGCCTCCGATGTCTTGGCCATGGCCTCCACTTTGATCATGGACGTGTCATCAGTGGTGACCTCCTTGAAGGCCAGCGTGTGAACTTTCCCGTCCTCGGACATGTGCACCACTTTGCTCGGGTGCAGCCGGATGTCGTTTTTGTACCAAACTACCGGGATTTTTTCATGAGACAGTTCAACGCTGAACTCTGCGGTTTCTCGCTCCTTCACAGTCACATCTTTAATTGGTTTGATAAATTCAAGGCGAATACCTGACAAACAGAAATTCACTTTATATATTTATATGCATATGTGCAATCAAAGGATGAGATCACAGAGGCGATGATGAAGTGCTGACAACTCAATACAAAGTTGCTGCAGTGTTCATCACAGCCCCAACATGAAGGACATAGAGCATAGCAGTGCAAAGATTGTCCAGAGGGTGGTGCTGGAGTAAGGTGAGGTTGTAACAACAGCATCAGGTGTGAAGAAGCAGAAACATCGTCGAGCAGCTGCAGTGAAACTCATTTATTTACCTTTAATTAACAACTTCCCAGATGTTGTCTTATCTTCGGCCTCAAACATGTATCTGCCTTCGTCCTCGTACTTGGCAGATTTCACAATAAGAGCGTGTCTTTTTCCCTCCAACACCAGCTTAAACTTGTCATCGTTTGACAACTCCTGACTTCCCTTCAGCCAACGGAAGCTTTTAGGTTCTCTGGAAATTTCCAGTTCAAACTTTGCCTCGTCCTTTTCATATACATGCAGGTCAGTGAGCGGCGTAATGAAAGAGATGGGGAGTTCTGTTGATTCAGACACACACAGTTAAAATCAGGCTGTAGATCCACTTCTGATGAAACTATTCACATCTTGTTTATTTGACAAGTGGAACCCTCAAAGGAAGAAATCAAGAACATTTAGGAAGGAAAAGCAGGAAGAATGAGCTCGCTGCTTTGTTTGGAATCTGGTTTAAGATTCTTCCTTTAAGGAAGCGAGCGCTCACCCTTGACTTTCAGGTTAGCAGAACACTTGGCATTGGCGGCCGTGAACGACACCTCGCCTGTCAGAGGCACTTTGCAGTTGTACAACACCAGAGTGTGTTTGGCTCCGTCCTCCACAATCTCAACGTCCTGCAGACGACCAACACATCTCAACATCTCAACAAGAACGAGTCAAAGAGAAGTGAAGAGATCAGGAAGTGGTTGATTCATTTTCATCTGATAACTGATGACAGATTAACGTCTCAGCCTCGACAGCTGATACGTGAACCTGGCACTGAATCAGAGTGAAAGTGAAAGGAACCACGTGTGAGACAAATATAAATGAGACGTACGGCCGAAGGACTGAGGACCTCTCCGTTCAGTTTCCACTGACCGTGGACGTCATCCTCGCTCAGCTCCACCTCAAATCGAGCAGTTTCTCCATCAAACACTTCAGCTCCATACATCGGTCGAACCACTTTGATGGAGCGAGCTGATGTTCAAGAGAGGGAACATTCAGATATTCAACAATTAACATGAAGACATACTCAGACAACATAAAGAACACAAGTACACACAGAGACGAAGAGACGCTGAGATATAATCTGATTATATATATATAATATAATGTCTCTCTGATTCCATAGAGAAACTTCCTGTTTAGTTTTTATTTGTGCAGAAGGTCAAAGGTTCATTCATCTGCAAAAATAAACTTCTGAGACATTTGGTTCAATATCAGCCGATCAGATTCTTTAGAGTTGATTTTCCATCAAATTATCAGTAACAGTGATAAGATCGGATTTAGAATGAATGAGTCCATTTTCCTCTGGTCAATAAACCAACACCCACTAACATCTGGCTTTAGTCTGAGATGTGAATGGACTCAAGTGACAGCTGAACGAGCACAATGTGCAGTTTTTGGTTCTTTTGTGACGTTGAACATGACAGATATGACTGAGTGTCACTGTTCCTCAAGAGCTCCTGAAGAACAAGAGGGTGTTGTAGAGAAGGTGTCGCTCGCTAAAGTTTCTTCATGAAAACTTAAAGTGACAAACTGATAAAAAACTGAACAACGAAAAACAAGTTATGGTGGAAAAACACTGCAAGATTCTTGTGGTGAGTTTCTACCATCTTCAGAGGTGGAGGGATAAGAGGACACACAGGTGAAGACAGATAAAGACAAGTGAAGACAGACATTGACAAGTGAAGACAGACATTGACAAGTGAAGACACATGTAGACAAGTGAAGACAGACATTGACAAGTGAAGACAGACATTGACAAGTGAAGACACATGTAGACAAGTGAAGACAGACATTGACAAGTGAAGACACATGTAGACAAGTGAAGACAGACATTGACAAGTGAAGACACATGTAGACAAGTGAAGACACATGTAGACAAGTGAAGACACATGTAGACAAGTGAAGACACATGTAGACAAGTGAAGACAAGAATAAACGGGTGTGGACAGTGACGAGAACATGAAGGTGATTGATGTGGAAACAGAGATGAAGTGTTGAGACGAGGCAGAGCAGAGCATGGAGGGACGATGAGGAGCATCATGATGGAAGACAGAATGTAAAACATCTAAAGCTGCTCAGTCTTTACCTTCGATGTGCAGTGTTGCCGTTGTCTTGTCTGTTCCACAGTCACATAAATACTGTCCTTTGTCTTTGTCCCCAACTCTCTTGATCACAAGTGTTCTACGTTTGTCTTCGGCCTTAACGGCCACCATCTTAGAGGCCCTGACCTCCGCCTCGTTGTGGTACCACACCACGTTGACGTCTTTGCTGAGCTCACAGTCGAGAACCACCTCATCTCTCTCTGTTGCAGTGTAGTCCTGCAGTTTGACTGTGAAGTACGCGTCACCCTCTGGAAACGGGACATTTTTGTGTGATTGCACATGAACAACTTGACTCGTTTCAGGTACGAGATGAACAAAAGAATAAAACAGAGAAAAACACGAATGCTCAACAAAGAATCACAACACGGAACACAAAGGTCTCATAAACAACCTGCCAGACACAAACATGAAGCAGTGATGTGTGGGAGCTTCTCCGGCTTTACCTATGACTGTCAGGTTGGCCATGGAGGGAATTCCTTTGGCCTCAGCTTTAATCTGACATGTGTCGTCCAGAGTCACGTCTCTTATTTCTAACACGTGTTTCTTCCCGTCTACCTGAGCGACCACTGTCCTGCTCGGGTGAATCTTGACGTCATTCTTGAACCAGGTGATGGGAATGTTTTCGTGAGAGAGTTCCAGCTCAAATCGAGCGGTTTTTCCTTCCTTGACAGTTTGGTCCTTTATCGGTGAGATAAATTTCAGCCTGATACCTACAGTCGTGTTAATAAAGAACATTCATCTGAGTCAGTTTGCAGCAGGAAGCAAACAACTCCACCAATCGTCTGGAGCAGAACTTACCCTCCACCGTGAGTCTGGCTGTGGACGTTTTACTCAGAGCCTCGATCGTATATTCGTCCTCATCGTCAAACTCACAGCAGTTAATGATCAACATGTGCTTCTTCCCATCGTCGATGATGTCATACTTTTGGTCAGGGGTGATGATGTCACCCCCTCTGTACCACATGACCTTAGAGACATCTTTTGTGATGCTGCATTCGAACTTTGCCTGTTTCTTTTCAGGCACTGAAACGTCCTTCAGTGGGACCACAAAGTCCATTTCAATCTCTGGGTCAAAAAGTGACACAGGTCAAAGACGTCAACAACACAACAACAACAGAGACGTCAACAACACAACAACAACAGAGACGTCAACAACACAACAACAACAGAGACGTCAACAACACAACAACAACAGAGATGTCAACAACACAACAACAACAACAACAGAGACGTCAACAACACAACAACAACAGTCTACAGCCTGTGACCAGTTTACCAACTACACCCTCGGATGCTATCTTCTGTTGATGACATCACTCACATGGTTTCTTTCTGCAGATTTGATCACAGAAGACGATTCCACCATCTTGTCCAATCGGAGCGAATTCTTCTCTCCAGGTTTCTTTAACACTTACCTTCTGTTCGTCGCTACTGAGGACAATCAACATTTTCTTCTTTTCTCAAATGAATTCAAACAGATGCTGAAGTCTTTATTTCAGTAAAAGTCTGATAGCGCCCCCTGCAGGAATATGATGCTGGTGTAACAAATAAACTGGTCACTGTGCTGAGATTTAACATGAAACATTTAAACAGAGACACATGTTGCATACATTGACGTCGCTACACACATGTTCACTCACACACACACACACAGACACAGACACAGACAGACACACACACACACACAGACACAGACACACACAGACACAGACACAGACACACACTGTGTAATTCTGACAGAACACACAGGATCTTATTGTCCAGTGAACAGGCAGAACAGCAAACACAAGTACAGAACTCAGGAAGTTGTCCGGATTGTCTCATTCCTGATTTGTCTCAAAAGTCCAGTAAAATTGAATTCCACCGGTTGAACGTGTTAAATAAAGACTTCAGCTCGAGGCCCATGTGCCATGTGGCTTTATTTAGTTGCCAACGGACCTGAAGCCTTTATTTTTAAAACCATGTGACTCAAATCCCTGATACGAGGAAAACGTCTTACCTTTGACGTTGAGCATTGCGCTGGTAATGGCGTTCAGCGCCTGGTATGAAACTTCTCCAGCGTGATCCAGCTGACAGTTCTTCAGCGTAAGTCTACGAACTTTCCCTTCCATGTGGATTTCGCACGTCTGATTAAAACATTTAGTATAAAATGATCCGTAGTAAAAACATGTAAATGTAGAAACATACGAAATCAAATGGTTCATATCTTACCGGGGATCTGGTCAGAACTTCTCCCTTCAGTTTCCACTCCCCTGGAACGTCATCCTCAGAGATCTCCGTCTCAAACATGGCATCGTCCTTCTCCGTCACCTCCACACTCGCCAACGGCTTCAGGATCTCAGCCTCCCGCTCTGAGGGAGATGACACGTCAGTTCTCATAAGCATTTAACACCAAATGACAGTAAATAGTTTCAGTGGCTCGAGGTAAAGGAAGGTGATTGGTCAGACAGATGAACCTCCTAATGTGAGCTTGGCCGTGTAGACGCGTCCCTCAACCTCCATGGCGTATTCTGCCACGTCATCAGGCTGACAGTTCTTGATGGTGAGCATCAGCTCTTTTCCGTCCTTCTTGATCTCGACCTTGTCCGAGGGGCTGATCTCGTTCTCTCCTTTGAGCCACTTCCAGTTGGGAGTGTCCTTGAACAGCTCACATTTAAACGTGGCAGCCGCCTTCGGTTTGACGTGCTGGTCTCTCAGCGGCTTCACGATCCAATCTTTGATGATTTCTGAGGGAATTGAACATGACGTCAAAAAATCAACTTAGAGCAGAAACATTAATAAAAACAAACAGAACCAGGGCAGACCCAGAGTCTACGTCCATTTTTCCAAACATTCTCTGCTCATATTTCATCCAAAGAGATAAAATGATTTGTTTTTTGATTAAAAAAAGAGAAGAGTTATCCTGAAGTACTCCAACTGCCAATCCTGCCCACATATCTTCTTAACTGTATTTAGTGACTTATACAATGAACTCTTTTTCTTACCGATCACTTTGACGTTTGTCGTGGTCTTGACGTCCTCCTGACCGGCGACTTCACACGAGTAAGAACCAGTGTCCTCCTCTGCGCTGTTCTGGATGGTCACGGCGTGCTGCATCCCGATGATATTGATCTGAATCTTGTTGTCCTTTTTCTTGAGGACCTGGTTATTCTTCTTCCACACCACATCTCTCTCTTTGTTCAGCTCGCAGGTCATGTAGATGGGCTGACCCTTCAGAGCTGACGTCTCCTCCTCCAGCTCCTTGATCCATTTCACAGGTAACTCTGTCCGGAGACGAGAAGAACATTTGACTGGTGCTTGAACAGGATCATTACAGGAAATATTTCTGCTCCTCAGGGTTCATAGTGAGATTTTAAGGCAGAAAGAAGCGTTTACCTTCAACGATGAGCTTGGCTGTGCACGTTATTTCTTTGCCGGCGTTCTTGGCCACACAGCTGTATTCACCAGTGTCGGACAGCTGAACATCAATAATGTTCAACTTGCGATCTTTGCCGTCAGAGGTGAACTTGTGCTTGGGGCTCTCGCGCAGGTTGCTGCCGTCTTTCATCCAGGAAGTGATGGCAGTGGAAGGTGAGACCTCACACTCAAAGACAGCTGACGAGCCGATGGACTCTGCTTCCTGCAACACAATGTCCTGAAGCTTCTTGATGAACTTCAGAGGGACGGCTTTCAGCTTGAACCCTCCGAAGGGATCCTCTGGAGGCGATGGACCTTTTCCACCAGGCCTCAGGCCGCGGCCCCGCCCTTCTCCAGGAGACGGGGTCTGCTTGGCTTCAGATTGATAAATATCGAGTATTGAAATAAGTTTCTCTCACTGAGAAGTCACACACACAGTTTGTGGAATAATTAAAACATCAGACTTACGTTTCAGACCTCGGCCTCGACCTCTTCCTGCTTCCTCTGCTGGTTGGCCCTCTGTTCAGGAAGAAGGAATTTAAATTGGCTGTACACGATATAATCGTACGACAATGTATTGATTCACTTGCCACAGGAGGGAGATGTTATATCTGTTTGAATTGATGGGAAATGTGATGAAATGAAATCTGCATCATGATTAACAGGAGCTTCCACAACATGAAGGGATTGAACCAAACGGATGTAAAGATGGAGAACACGTGATGTGAAATGACAGACACACACGTGACAGAAGTGAAATGAATACGACGACACATTAATAAAATGAACACAAATATAAGAAATGAAGACGTCACTCGCTGAAGATGTGGTGAGGTAAAGAAGTTTTTAGATGGAGGCATGATGGTGGGGATGGGCAGAGATTATTCTGGGCATGATGGGGGGATTTTCTCGGTGAGGTGGGGCCACCACTATCTCACCTCTCCTGGTCACCCCAGGAACCTCTAGAGCACCTTCTTGTCTGTCACCTTCCCAGTCCTCAGAGTCGCAACTGTCCCGAGGAACCAGCTCCCAGCCCCAGGCCTCCTCCTCCTCCTGCTCGCCGTCTCCCTCTGCTTCGAACTCCTCTTCGAACACCTCCTCCTCCAGCTGCGTGGCAACCTTCTTCATCTGCACAGCTCCAGGAGACACCTCCTTCACCAGGGGAACCTTCCGTTTATCAGGTTGCGCTGGTTCTGCAGCCTTCTCCTCTTCTGGTGATGGTTTCTTCGGGACCTTTTTAAGAGTGACAGCTTCAATCGACTCTACAGGAGAAACCGTTTTTGGAACCTTCTTGAGTCTGTCGATGCTCGGCTTCCTCTCAACAGGGACGGCCTCTGCTTCTTTCAGCTTCTCAACTTTGGGAGACGGAGTCTTCTTCAGCCCGACCTTCTTGAGCTGCTCCAGAGGTTTAAGAGCAACTTCTTCCTTCTCTTCTTTCACCTTGGGTGTGACTCCCTTCTTCAACTGCAGAGGTTTGGGTTCTTCAGGAACCTTCTCAGGTTTCTTAACAGATGTTGGTACAGGAGATGTCGTCTTTTCCGCTGGAACTGAATCTAACTCTTTTGGCTTCTGCAGCTTCTTCTCTGGAGTTTCAGGGATCTCAGGTTTCTTCACTCTACCCACCGTGTCTCGTTCTTTTAGTTTCTCATCAGGAGTTTTGCGACGAGGTCGCAGGTCATCACTTGGCTTCTTCTCTTTCTCCTCTGCTGGTTTCTTCTCAGGCGCTGCCTCCTCTTTGGAAGGTCTGGAAAACGGTTTCAGCTTGACACTCTCTATCTCTTGTTCTTGTGTTGGGAGTTTCTTCACCTTGGTTGGTGCTTTGACTTCCTCTGGCTCCTTCTCTGGACTTTTCTTTTTATCTAAAGGCTTCGACACCTTGGCTGGTGGCTCCTTCACCTCTGGAGGAGTTTTCTCAGTTTTACTGGGAAGTTCTTTGGGTTCCACCTCTCTGGAGATCCTCTCTCCTTTCTGGAAAGGCTCAGTGTCTCTGTCTGGTCTGTCCTTCTTGTCTTTCTCTGGCTCCTCTGCCACTTTGACAGGTTTCTCAAAGGGTTTTAGTTTGATTAGTTCTGGTTCCACTTCATCTGAAGGCAGTTTCTTCACTTTCTTCAAGACTGCAGTGGGTGGAGCAGGTTCCTCTTCCTTCGGCGTCTTGGGAGTTTTCTTTAGAGAAATCTTATCTTCTGGTTTCTGGTCTTTTGAGACAGGTCTCTGACGACTCCATGCATCTTTATGAGCCTCTGTTTGTTCTTCTTTAGGTTTAGTGACTTCTGGCTTTTTTACAACATCCGCTTTGTCTCGAGGTTTCCTCTCCTCCACGGGTCTCCTGGTGGAAACTGACATCTCCACAGTCTCTTCTTCATGAACCATCTCCTCCACCTCAAACACGGTGGTCCTGGTGACCTTCTGAGGTTTCTCCTCAACTTCAGAGTCTTTAGGAGCCGATGGCACCTTCTTCAGTTTGATCACTTCCTGTTCCTCCTCCACTCCCTTCACCACTCTGGTGGTTTTCTTTAGGGTTGGAATCTCAAACGTTGTTTCCTCTTCCAACTGAATTTTACCTTTTGTGAGCAGAACCGTTTCTGAGGCAGCAAAAGTTTCACGTTACTTGTTGACATTTATCGAACATCAGACTTTGCTCGCACACAGACATTCAAAATCATCAGTTCTTTTTTTTAAAGTTAATTTAAAAGTGAGAAAAACAGACAAACAAGACAAAACAACTCTCACAGACAAAAGTTATTCTGTGTGCTTTGTATTTAAACCACAATATAATAAATAACAGTTTTTATAAGAAATATATTTTCTTTATTAGAGTTGGAACCTCCTGGTCGATCGTAATGAAACCTAACTTTTACTGAATGTTTTCATATTGACACAATTTGTCAAAGATGTGTTTAGAGGGAACCTGAATAAGTTTATGAAAAATATGGAACAATTTAATCTAATTTCTGGAAATTGATCCGACTGAAATTCAAAGTGAAAAAGACGACTGCTGATTCACACTCGAGTGTGAACAAGAATGTTTCAGATGTGAAGCTCCGTCACAAAAACAATAGTTAACCTATAAAACCAAACAGTCATGAGTTTCTCTGTCCTGTGTTTTCTTGAGTATTACTCATTAATAAGTGAGTTTTAAAGAAGTATGTGTTAATCAGCGCTCGTACCTTTCTGTACTCCTCCTGGTGCCTGGACGGGTCCTTTGGTTTCATCTGACACAGAGAAACAGTTCAGGTCGTTAGATCATGAAACATGAAGAAGTAAAACATGTTTCACACGTGTCGTCCCATGATTCAGTTCAAGATCATAAGAAAAGATGAAGCTGTGAGAAATGTAACATGTTGTTAAAACATATTAAAGAAAATAAGGACAAACACAACAAACAGTGACAACACGCGTGGTTTTACACTCAAATGTGAACATGATGAAATGAGATGAAACATTTCTTCTGCTCGTCCGTCTACCTGTCGGAGGAGATCTCTTCTCTACCACCGCAGGTTTTTCTGCTTTGGTCGGTTCTTCAGTTTTCACCACAGCCTGAGGTTTAATCGCTTCAGCGTTGAAAAGAAGAATGTGAAGAAGGATCAGAACACGTGATGTTTATGAAGTCGCAGTGATGGGTCAGTGTGTGACAATACCTGCTTTAGTTTCTTCTTGTGGAGAAATTCTCTTCTCCAACTTCTTTTTCTCAGCGACCTCCGGCTGTTTGACAGCAGGAAGCGGTTTGCTCTCTTTAAGTGTAAAGATAGATTCAGTTTAAAATGCTGCTCATCAACACCTCGAGTTTCTTCTTTCTCTTTAACGACTCATGTTTCTTCAGGATAAAGATTCATATTTTAAAGAGTGACATTCTTCCACAAATGTCTTCACACACAAACACAGACGTACAAACACGTGAAGAAGAGAAGCTGGTACCTGGCGGGGGAGCAACTGGTTTTACCAGCGGTTCTTTGACTTGCAGCGGCGACGTCGTCTGCTTCCCGGGAACTTTTAATAAAATGATACGACAACAGTGAGAGAAGAATTGAGCCAAACAGAGATAAAGAGAAAGAGGAGGAGTTTCCACAGAAACCTCTGCTTGTCTGTGAACACACAATCACACAGTGACACAAACACAGAGTTAGAAGAAAAAGCAACATGGACGTGTCGTGTTTGAGGTGATCGGAGTGGGACTCAGTCCACAGTGAGATGATCGACAGGAAAACACAATGAGTGACATGATGCGAAATCGAATAAAACCTGAGCGTGAAAACAAGAAGGTGCTCGACAGGTGCTCAGAAAACACTTGGTGCTCGGTGACACAGAAGATTTCTGTCTTTATACCTCCTGAAGAGTCCTTTTCTTTCTTTTCTGGTTCCACAAACACAATCCTGGTTTCTACGACGGGGACGTTCTCCACTTTCTGAGGAGTTGTGTGTCGACCGTGTGGTGCGTCGACTTCCAACTCTCTCTTCCCGGTGGAACCTTCCTCGCGCCGTGTTTGGTCGTGAAACGTCTTATTCTCCTGCAGTTTGGTTCCGTCTGTTACTGAAGGTTCTCTGACTGCGGACTCGTCTTTGGATTTTTTGATCATCTTTGTCTCTTTTCTGAGAGAATCTAACTTCTCATCTTTGGTTTTGTTTTTCACAGTTTCTGTCTCAATAGTTTTTGGCTGACAGACATTCCCTCGTCTTTCTAAACCAGTTAAAGTTTGTTTTTCTACTGAAGGAACTTCGGCTGTTTCTGGATGTTTCTCTTCATCTAGTTTAGTCGACAGCTGTGATCTAACGCCCGGTTCTATCGTGAGACTCTGGGATTCTGCAGCTTTTGGTTCGAAGTGGTCCAGCTTTGTGTTTGATCCTTGAACTGGACGAACAGTTTCTGTTCTGTCCTGAACTGAGAACGTCTGAGACTGAACCTCACTTTTATCTCTGTGGATCTGATCTTCTCTCTGAGGAACAGGTTCTCCATCTCTGTGAAATCTCTCCGATGCTTCACTCAGTGTTTCTGTCCTTTGTTTTTTAACTAGATTATTTTTGTCCTCAGACATTTTAACCTTCAACTTATTTTCTTTGGTTTGATGAAACTTCTGTTCGTCATCGACTGAAAGTTCCAGTTTCTCTAAATAAAAACGGTCTGACGGTCGTAGGACATCATCAGGTGAAATAAATGTTAGTGAAGCATCTGAGACATCTCGTTCTTTTCTAATCAATACTTTTTCACATGGGACACACTTTGTCTTCTCTAGTTCCTGTGTGGTGGTTTCAGTGACTCGGAGAGTCTCAGTCTGACTCAGTGCAGCTGTGACGTCTTGTTTCTCTGCAGATGTTTGATCATATTTATCTTCATCGTCTCTCAGTGAGTGTAAATCTGCCGTCGCTTCAGCTTTGTGAGAAACTTCTCTCACTTGGGTCAATAGTTGAGTTTGTTTCTGTTTCCTTGGTTGTGTTTCATCCACAAATGAAGTTTTATCAGTTGTTAATTGACTTGTGACATTTTTCAAATGAAAATCTTTATCTTTAATCTGTAGCTGATCAATTAAGATTTGTGAATCATCTCTGAATTCAAACATCTCCTGTTCTCTTGAATCAGAGAGTTTTTCCAGATCATCAGGAGAAGTAAACCTCAGGAGAGTTTGTGATTTAACGTCTTTTACGATCAGAGCTCTTTCAGATGCGACTTCCATCACAGGAGCTGCTGAAGTTCTTCTTCTCACTTCTTCCTGTTTAGTTTCTGTTGTTAACGGAGAAACGTCCTCATATTCACGTCGTAATAAAACTGTCTGCGACTGAACTTCCTCCAGAGAAGTTTTTGCGTCAGTGTCTAGTCGTGTAGATGTTTTGAGTTCTTCATCTGTGGCCTCTGAGGTTCTGTCTGTTTTCTGTCTCTGTCCTTTCGCTTGTGAAACATTTTCTGTTCTTGTCGCTTGAGTTCCAGGAGAAACTGTCAGAGACGTTGTTCCTTTGTGTTTGGTTTTGTCTTTGTCGAACAGAAGAACTGAGGTAGTTTTGATTTTCTGTTTTTCAGGAGCTTCTTTCTGTTGATGTGTTAAACCTGCTTCAGGTGAAACCGTCATGTTTAACTGATCTTTAAAAACCAAATCTCTTTCTGTTCTAACTTTAACTGAGCCCACACTCGACTCCAGTGGTTTTAACTTCTGTCCTGTTTGTTTTTTAGATTCAGTTGTTTCTGAAGAATCGTCCTTCGTCTCGTGAATGACTTGTTGTGTTGATCTAATGTCTTTGACCAGATCACCAGGAGAAGTAAACCTCAGGAGAGTTTCTGATTTAACGTCTTTTACGATCAGAGCTCTTTCAGATGCGACTTCCATCACAGGAGCTGCTGAAGTTCTTCTTCTCACTTCTTCCTGTTTAGTTTCTGTTGTTAACGGAGAAACTTCCTCATATTCACGTCGTAATAAAACTGTCTGCGACTGAACTTCCTCCAGAGAAGTTTTCTTTTTAGATTTTTTTCCTTTTCCATCTTCAGTCATAATTTCTGTTTTCTCTAACTTCTCTTGTTCTGACTCGTCTGTTGTCTTCAGTTTTTTTGTTTCTTTCATTAAAGGAGAACCCGTTTTCTTTGTGTCGGTTGGTTTCTGTCTGGTTTTTCTCTCTTCAGCTGGAATCATTCTCTCACTTTCAGTAACTTTATCTCCGTCTTTTACAGATAAAAGTTTCATCACTGACGTTCTTCTCTTCACTTGTTTAGTTTCTTTTAATTCAAATGGAGAAACTCGACCATTTTGATCTAAGACTGTCTGGGAATGAATTTCTTGAACTATTTGTTCATCATTCATCTTTTCTAAATCTTTTCTTTCTTCATCAGTTTTATCTTTTATTGTTTCGACAGATTTCTGATCTGTCACGTGTTTGTCTGGTTCTTCTCTCTCAGTTTCACCTCCTCTGTCTTTATTCTTTTCACTCAGACTCGTTTGGACATTTTTGTCTTTGACGAATGACTGAACTTCACTTTTCTCTGGAACCTTCGGTTCTCTCTTTATCTCTGATGCTTCTCCCTCTGAGGACTTTCTGGATTTTAGAGTTTTAGAGAAATTTAAACTTTCTACAGATGTAAAGTCTTGATCAACTTTAGGTGCACGAGATACTTTCCTTTTCATTTTCTGTTGCTCAGTTTTGGGTGTAATATTTACCTCATCTTTACCTAAAGTGGTTTTAGAGATGATTTGTTCAACTTTAGCTAAATTAGTTTTTCTCTCCTCCAGAGGAAAACTGTCGGTGACACAAACATCAGCTGCTGTAAATTCAGCGTCTTTAGTTTCTTCACATTTTTCAGGAGCTAGTTTAGTTTCTGTAGAAGTTTGATCCGTCACTGGTTTAACTGGAACTTTTCTGGCACTTTGTTCTAGTTGAGATGTTTTGTCAGGACGTTCTCTGGTGAGTTCTTTGGTTTGATCTAGTTTTTCAAGACGTTCTCTGGTGAGTTCTTTAGTTTTATCGAGTTTTTCAGGACGTTCTCTGGTGAGTTCTTTAGTTTGATCTAGTTTTTCAGGACGTTCTCTGGTGAGTTCTTTAGTTTTATCGAGTTTTTCAGGACGTTCTCTGGTGAGTTCTTTAGTTTGATCGAGTTTTTCAGGACGTTCTCTGGTGAGTTCTTTAGTTTTATCGAGTTTTTCAGGACGTTCTCTGGTGAGTTCTTTAGTTTGATCGAGTTTTTCAGGACGTTCTCTGGTGAGTTCTTTAGTTTGATCTAGTTTTTCAGGACGTTCTCTGGTGAGTTCTTTAGTTTGATCGAGTTTTTCAGGACGTTCTCTGGTGAGTTCTTTAGTTTTATCGAGTTTTTCAGGACGTTCTCTGGTGAGTTCTTTAGTTTGATCTAGTTTTTCAGGACGTTCTCTGGTGAGTTCTTTAGTTTTATCTAGTTTTTCAGGACGTTCTCTGGTGAGTTCTTTGGTTTGATCTAGTTTCTCAGGACGTTCTCTGGTGAGTTCTTTAGTTTGATCTAGTTTTTCAGGACGTTCTCTGGTGAGTTCTTTAGTTTGATCGAGTTTTTCAGGACGTTCTCTGGTGAGTTCTTTAGTTTGATCGAGTTTTTCAGGACGTTCTCTGGTAAGTTCTTTAGTTTGATCTAGTTTTTCAGGACGTTCTCTGGTGAGTTCTTTAGTTTGATCTAGTTTTTCAGGACGTTCTCTGGTGAGTTCTTTGGTTTGATCTAGTTTTTCAGGACGTTCTCTGGTGAGTTCTTTAGTTTTATCGAGTTTTTCAGGACGTTCTCTGGTGAGTCCTTTAGTTTGATCAAGTTTTTCAAGACGTTCTCTGGTGAGTTCTTTGGTTTGATCGAGTTTTTCAGGACGTTCTCTGGTGAGTTCTTTAGTTTTATCGAGTTTTTCAGGACGTTCTCTGGTGAGTTCTTTAGTTTTATCGAGTTTTTCAGGACGTTCTCTGGTGAGTTCTTTGGTTTGATCTAGTTTCTCAGGACGTTCTCTGGTGAGTTCTTTAGTTTTATCGAGTTTTTCAGGACGTTCTCTGGTGAGTTCTTTAGTTTTATCGAGTTTTTCAGGACGTTCTCTGGTGAGTTCTTTAGTTTTATCGAGTTTTTCAGGACGTTCTCTGGTGAGTTCTTTAGTTTGATCGAGTTTTTCAGGACGTTCTCTGGTAAGTTCTTTAGTTTGATCTAGTTTTTCAGGACGTTCTCTGGTGAGTTCTTTAGTTTTATCTAGTTTTTCAGGACGTTCTCTGGTGAGTTCTTTAGTTTGATCTAGTTTTTCAGGACGTTCTCTGGTGAGTTCTATAGTTTTATCTAGTTTTTCAGGACGTTCTCTGGTGAGTTCTTTAGTTTGATCTAGTTTTTCAGGACGTTCTCTGGTGAGTTCTTTAGTTTTATCGAGTTTTTCAGGACGTTCTCTGGTGAGTTCTTTAGTTTGATCGAGTTTTTCAGGACGTTCTCTGGTGAGTTCTTTAGTTTTATCGAGTTTTTCAGGACGTTCTCTGGTGAGTTCTTTAGTTTTATCGAGTTTTTCAGGACGTTCTCTGGTGAGTTCTTTAGTTTTATCGAGTTTTTCAGGACGTTCTCTGGTGAGTTCTTTAGTTTGATCGAGTTTTTCAGGACGTTCTCTGGTAAGTTCTTTAGTTTGATCTAGTTTTTCAGGACGTTCTCTGGTGAGTTCTTTAGTTTTATCTAGTTTTTCAGGACGTTCTCTGGTGAGTTCTATAGTTTTATCTAGTTTTTCAGGACGTTCTCTGGTGAGTTCTTTAGTTTGATCTAGTTTTTCAGGACGTTCTCTGGTGAGTTCTTTAGTTTTATCAAGTTTTTCAGGACGTTCTCTGGTGAGTTCTTTAGTTTTATCTAGTTTTTCAAGACGTTCTCTGGTGAGTTCTTTAGTTTGATCGAGTTTTTCAAGACGTTCTCTGGTGAGTTCTATAGTTTGATCGAGTTTTTCAGGACGTTCTCTGGTGAGTTCTATAGTTTTATCTAGTTTTTCAGGACGTTCTCTGGT
Source organism: Paralichthys olivaceus (assembly GCF_024713975.1). Taxonomy (NCBI): domain Eukaryota; kingdom Metazoa; phylum Chordata; class Actinopteri; order Pleuronectiformes; family Paralichthyidae; genus Paralichthys; species Paralichthys olivaceus. The sequence continues at coordinate 519,072 of NC_091102.1, read as the reverse complement.
GAGTTCTTTAGTTTGATCGAGTTTTTCAGGACGTTCTCTGGTGAGTTCTTTAGTTTGATCTAGTTTTTCAGGACGTTCTCTGGTGAGTTCTTTAGTTTTATCTAGTTTTTCAGGACGTTCTCTGGTGAGTTCTTTAGTTTTATCGAGTTTTTCAGGACGTTCTCTGGTGAGTTCTTTAGTTTGATCGAGTTTTTCAGGACGTTCTCTGGTGAGTTCTTTAGTTTTATCTAGTTTTTCAGGACGTTCTCTGGTGAGTTCTTTAGTTTTATCGAGTTTTTCAGGACGTTCTCTGGTGAGTTCTTTAGTTTGATCGAGTTTTTCAGGACGTTCTCTGGTGAGTTCTTTAGTTTGATCTAGTTTTTCAGGACGTTCTCTGGTGAGATCTTTAGTTTTATCGAGTTTTTCAGGACGTTCTCTGGTGAGTTCTTTAGTTTTATCAAGTTTTTCAGGACGTTCTCTGGTGAGTTCTTTAGTTTGATCGAGTTTTTCAGGACGTTCTCTGGTGAGTTCCTTAGTTTGATCGAGTTTTTCAGGACGTTCTCTGGTGAGTTCTTTAGTTTGATCTAGTTTTTCAGGACGTTCTCTGGTGAGTTCTTTAGTTTTATCGAGTTTTTCAGGACGTTCTCTGGTGAGTTCTTTAGTTTTATCGAGTTTTTCAGGAAGTTCTCTCCTGAGTTCTTTAGTTTTATCGAGTTTTTCAGGACGTTCTCTGGTGAGTTCTTTAGTTTGATCGAGTTTTTCAGGACGTTCTCTGGTGAGTTCTTTAGTTTTATCGAGTTTTTCAGGATGTTCTCTGGTGAGTTCTTTAGTTTTATCAAGTTTTTCAGGACGTTCTCTGGTGAGTTCTTTAGTTTGATCGAGTTTTTCAGGACGTTCTCTGGTGAGTTCTTTAGTTTTATCGAGTTTTTCAGGACGTTCTCTGGTGAGTTCTTTAGTTTTATCTAGTTTTTCAGGACGTTCTCTGGTGAGTTCTTTAGTTTGATCTAGTTTTTCAGGACGTTCTCTGGTGAGTTCTTTAGTTTGATCGAGTTTTTCAAGACGTTCTCTGGTGAGTTCTTTAGTTTTATCAAGTTTTTCAGGACGTTCTCTGGTGAGTTCTTTAGTTTGATCGAGTTTTTCAGGACGTTCTCTGGTGAGTTCTTTAGTTTTATCGAGTTTTTCAGGACGTTCTCTGGTGAGTTCTTTAGTTTGATCGAGTTTTTCAGGACGTTCTCTGGTGAGTTCTTTAGTTTGATCTAGTTTTTCAGGACGTTCTCTGGTGAGTTCTTTAGTTTGATCGAGTTTTTCAGGACGTTCTCTGGTGAGTTCTTTAGTTTTATCGAGTTTTTCAGGACGTTCTCTGGTGAGTTCTTTAGTTTGATCGAGTTTTTCAGGACGTTCTCTGGTGAGTTCTTTAGTTTGATCTAGTTTTTCACGACGTTCTCTGGTGAGTTCTTTAGTTTTATCAAGTTTTTCAGGACGTTCTCTGGTGAGTTCTTTAGTTTTATCGAGTTTTTCAGGACGTTCTCTGGTGAGTTCTTTAGTTTGATCGAGTTTTTCAGGACGTTCTCTGGTGAGTTCTTTGGTTTGATCGAGTTTTTCAGGACGTTCTCTGGTGAGTTCTTTAGTTTTATCTAGTTTTTCAGGACGTTCTCTGGTGAGTTCTTTGGTTTGATCTAGTTTTTCAGGACGTTCTCTGGTGAGTTCTTTGGTTTGATCTAGTTTCTCAGGAAGTTCTCTGGTGAGTTCTTTAGTTTGATCTAGTTTTTCAGGAAGTTCTCTGGTGAGTTCTTTAGTTTTATCGAGTTTTTCAGGACGTTCTCTGGTGAGTTCTTTAGTTTGATCGAGTTTTTCAGGACGTTCTCTGGTGAGTTCTTTAGTTTGATCGAGTTTTTCAGGACGTTCTCTGGTGAGTTCTTTAGTTTTATCAAGTTTTTCAGGACGTTCTCTGGTGAGTTCTTTAGTTTGATCTAGTTTTTCAGGACGTTCTCTGGTGAGTTCTTTAGTTTGATCGAGTTTTTCAGGACGTTCTCTGGTGAGTTCTTTAGTTTGATCGAGTTTTTCAGGACGTTCTCTGGTGAGTTCTTTAGTTTGATCGAGTTTTTCAGGAAGTTCTCTGGTGAGTTCTTTAGTTTTATCGAGTTTTTCAGGACGTTCTCTGGTGAGTTCTTTAGTTTGATCGAGTTTTTCAGGACGTTCTCTGGTGAGTTCTTTAGTTTGATCGAGTTTTTCAGGACGTTCTCTGGTGAGTTCTTTAGTTTGATCGAGTTTTTCAGGACGTTCTCTGGTGAGTTCTTTAGTTTGATCGAGTTTTTCAGGACGTTCTCTGGTGAGTTCTTTAGTTTGATCGAGTTTTTCAGGACGTTCTCTGGTGAGTTCTTTAGTTTGATCGAGTTTTTCAGGACGTTCTCTGGTGAGTTCTTTAGTTTGATCTAGTTTTTCAGGACGTTCTCTGGTGAGTTCTTTAGTTTGATCGAGTTTTTCAGGACGTTCTCTGGTGAGTTCTTTAGTTTTATCGAGTTTTTCAGGACGTTCTCTGGTGAGTTCTTTAGTTTTATCGAGTTTTTCAGGACGTTCTCTGGTGAGTTCTTTAGTTTGATCTAGTTTTTCAGGACGTTCTCTGGTGAGTTCTTTAGTTTGATCGAGTTTTTCAGGACGTTCTCTGGTGAGTTCTATAGTTTGATCGAGTTTTTCAAGACGTTCTCTGGTGAGTTCTTTAGTTTTATCGAGTTTTTCAGGACGTTCTCTGGTGAGTTCTTTAGTTTGATCGAGTTTTTCAAGACGTTCTCTGGTGAGTTCTTTAGTTTTATCGAGTTTTTCAGGACGTTCTCTGGTGAGTTCTTTAGTTTTATCGTGTTTTTCAGGACGTTCTCTGGTGAGTTCTTTAGTTTGATCTAGTTTTTCAGGACGTTCTCTGGTGAGTTCTTTAGTTTGATCGAGTTCTTCAGGACGTTCTCTGGTGAGTTCTTTAGTTTTATCTAGTTTTTCAGGACGTTCTCTGGTGAGTTCTTTAGTTTTATCTAGTTTTTCAGGACGTTCTCTGGTGAGTTCTTTAGTTTGATCTAGTTTTTCAGGACGTTCTCTGGTGAGTTCTTTAGTTTGATCGAGTTCTTCAGGACGTTCTCTGGTGAGTTCTTTAGTTTTATCTAGTTTTTCAGGACGTTCTCTGGTGAGTTCTTTAGTTTTATCTAGTTTTTCAGGACGTTCTCTGGTGAGTTCTTTAGTTTGATCTAGTTTTTCAGGACGTTCTCTGGTGAGTTCTTTAGTTTGATCGAGTTCTTCAGGTTCTGCATCTTCACCGTGACTCACTTCTTGAGAACAGAAAGGTTTGGATGATATTTGTTTTTCACTCAATCTTTCCTTCATTGTTTTGACTTCACTCGTATCTAAACTGTTTTCACTGGCTGGTTCTTCCGTCGCCGGTTTCTTCTTCTGTTCAGAGCCTTTGTCTGGTTCTGGTTCTGGTTCTGGACTGGACTCAGGTGCGGTTGGCGTCAGTGTTGTGTCTTTGTTCAGTGAAAGCTGAGAATAATCACGTGTTGGAAGTTTGGATTGATCGTTCGTCTGTGACTCGACTTGTTTTTCTGTCTCTGTTTGTTCTCTGTTTTCTGACTCTACCGTTTTTTTCGCAGGTTTCTTCGTCTGAACGTGTATTTTTGAAGCGTTCTCTGCTTTTAATGATTCTTTAGATCTTTTCAACGTTTTAACTTCGTCTTCTCTTGCTTCCCTCGCTACATTTAAAGAATCTCTTTCTGTCTGATTCGTCTCACGTCCGTCCACACTTTGTCTTTTCTTAACTTTAGCTCCTTCTTCCTTCAGAGGAAGTTTCCCTGAGATTTCAGGAGTTTCTGTGAAGACAGATTTTATTTCCTCGTCTTCTTTCTCTTTCAGAGTCTTTAACCGAACTTTTCCTTTCTCAGTTTGAGATGTTTTATTTTTACCTGTGACGCCTTTTGACTGAACGTCCTTCGCTTCAGTTTCGCTGGTTTTGATTAAAATCAGCTCATTTGTTCCTTCAGTTTGTTCTTGTCTTGTTTTTATTTCTTTGTTTGGATGAACTTCGTGAATATCGGCTTCAGTTTTAACGTCTGACTCGAGGTTTACTTCAAAATGTTCTTTATTTGTTAACTTCTGTTCTTTTTCTTTTAAATGCATCGGTTCTGTCAAATGAATTTTCTCTTTAACGACTTCAGTGTTTTCTTCCGGGTGTGTGCGTTGAGGTTTTTCACTTTTCTCTCGTCTTAATTTTGTCTTTTCTTTGACATGTTTGTAACGAGCGTTAGCATCTCTGACCTCATCAGCTGTTTCCTGTCTCAAGCCAATCAGCGATGTGAGTTGTGGTTCTGTTACGGCTTCGTTCTCTGACAGTGACTCAGCAGAAACCTTCTCGCTGGGTTTCATCTCTGTCGTTCCTTCCATCGGACTCACTTTTACCAACTTGTGTCTCAGTTTAATGACTTTGGACAAAATGGATTCTGGCAGGAAGTCGCTGGTGGACATTAGTTTTTCAGGAGGTGACGTTCGAGCTGAGGTCAGTTCTTCCTCATCTTTATAATATGGTTTATATCCTCCTGTCTGAGCTGAGGTCAGTTCTTCCTCATCTTTATAATATGGTTTATATCCTCCTGTCTGAGCTGAGGTCAGTTCTTCCTCATCTTTATAATATGGTTTATATCCTCCTGTCTGAGCTGAGGTCAGTTCTTCCTCATCTTTATAATATGGTTTATATCCTCCTGTCTGAGCTGAGGTCAGTTCTTCCTCATCTTTATAATATGGTTTATATCCTCCTGTCTGATCTGAGGTCAGTTCTTCCTCATCTTTATAATATGGTTTATATCCTCCTGTCTGAGCTGAGGTCAGTTCTTCCTCATCTTTATAATATGGTTTATATCCTCCGGTCTGAGCTGAGGTCAGTTCTTCCTCATCTTTATAATATGGTTTATATCCTCCTGTCTGTTCTTTTTGTTTTGACGGATGAATTTTCTTTTTGAATTCTTCACCTTTCATGAATATTTCAGTCTCCTCCTCCTGCAGCTTTGTAACTTTTATTTCTGGTTTCTTTTTCAAACATTCATCTTTGTCGTTCTTTTTTATTTCTACAGACTGAATTAGTTGAATCTTATTTTCAGCTTCATGAGAATCGTTTCCTTTACGTTTCTCGGTTTGAATCATTAAACTTGGTTCACGATGCTCTGAACGATCGGGTTCTTGTATCTTTGAGGCTGTTTCAGTGTTTTCACATGAACGCTTCTCTGCTTCTTCACTTTGCTTTATTTCCATCTGGAGTTGAGTTTGTTCTGGAGTTTTTAAAACCGTCACATTAGGTATTTTACTCTTAAACCTCATATCAATCACTTGATTTGAATCAGAAACAGTTTTAATAGAAATTTCTGGACTTTTTCTGTCATGAGAAGCTTCGATATTCTCTCTAGAATCTTCAACGTCTACAATCGCTGTTTGAGAATCAAATCTTTGAGGTTTTTGTTTCATTGTTTCTTTCTCAACCTTTTTCTTCTTAAATTCACTTCCTGTCACGATGACGTTTCCTGTAGGTTTTGAGACGGGTCTAGAACCTCGAGTCTCTGAACCTTCAGTAACAGACTTCAGATTCAAAATCTCTCCTTTCACACTTTCACCCACAAGTTCTTGATCTTTGTGAAATGTTTTAGCTTCTTCTTCTTCTCGTTCTACGACCTCAGCAGACGACTCAAACTCAGACGTGAAATGTTTAACGATCTTTGGAGTTCCGGCTCGTTCCTCATTTGATAAAAGACCAGTGACGCCCCCTTGAGGACGGAAGAGTTTAAGAGGCGAGAAGAAGGCACCATGTGACGATGCCAAGAGATTAGGAAGAAAACAACAGAAACACAGACATTTTGTGTTAAACCAGACAAACCAGACGTTTTTAAAAGAAGAAGAGCTGATGACGACAAAAGGAAAATATCCTGTCGTACCTTTTTCTGCTGCTTTTCTTTTTATCTCGACTTCAGGTGACGAAACAGGACGAACGGTCGAGGGCAGAGTCTCAGCTTCTGTTTCTGTTTCTTTGAAGATAATCAGTTTTTATTTAACGCAAGAGATTTGTATTGATATTTAAGAAGTGAAAAGCACAAAGGGATAAAAAAGAATCACTCTAAAAAGACGCAGCATTGAAAACGTGAAAGATGATACGATGACATCTTTTTAAAACCACTGAAGTTAAACATGAAGACATGAGGAAGATGAAGGTGAAGATGATTTTCTCTCTGTACCTCTGGAAGCTGTTTGAGGTGAAATTCTTTTCTTCTCTGGTTTTGAAGCGACTGAAGTTTTGACATCTCTCTTCTGCTCATCTCTAGATTCTTCTTCTCTCTTGACTTCTGGTTTTTCAGTGACTGACTCGATGACTTTTGGCTTCTTCAGCTCGACGTCTGTTACTGACTCTTTGTGTTTTACCTCCACTTCAGGTTTGGTTTTTTCTCTCTCAATCATTTCAGCTGCTTTGTGTTTCTTTACTGAAACTTTCGTTGAACTCTTTTCATCTTTGTTTGACTCAGAAACGATCAGAGGTTTAATTTGAGTTTCGTCTTTTCTACTAATTTCCTCTGTGACTATTTTCTCTTGAACTTTTGTAGGTTTGTCTTCGACTTTAATTTCTGTCTGTTCAATAATAACTTGTGTCATTTCTTTGTTTCTTCTGTGTTTTATTTCTGGCTGAACTTCTGTTTTCACGACTGATTCCTCTGTTAACAGATTCCTCTGTTCCTCTGCAGTTTTCACTCTCTCGCTTTGTTTTCTGGATTCTGTGCTGATGAGAACTGAAGGTTTGATTTGATCTTTTACAGTCTCAGTTTTTTCTCTCTTAAGTTTCTCTTTACTTTCTGTTTTGATTTTTATCTCACTTTCCTTCCTGTCTCTAATTTTTGGTTCTTGTGTAGAAACGTCCTGTCGGACAGATGAGCCGTCTTTCCTCTCGTCCATGGTGTCCTCTGTCTGTGACTGGACCATCGTGACTGAAAACTCGCCCTCAGACTTTTCTCTGGAGGTTTCCTCCTGCAGACCGAACTCTCTGGTTTTGTCTGATTCATTTTCCAGAACTAAAGCTACAGATTCTTGTGTTTTTTTGTTTCCTTTTGTTTTTATCGAGTCAGTAACAGATATCTCACTTCTCAGTTCAGACTTTTTCTCTCTTTGTGTCTTTGCTAAATCCTTGACTGCTGATAAGGTCACTATTGTCTCGTGCAGAGGAGCCACATCGTCTTCGTACAACACTTCGGTGTGTTCTTCCAGCGCCTCTACGTGTTCTTCCGGCGCCTCTACGTGTTCTTCCGGCGCCTCTACGTGTTCTTCCGGCGCCTCTACGTGTTCTTCCGGCGCCTCTACGTGTTCCCACGCCTCTACGTGTTCTTCCAGCGCCTCTACGTGTTCTTCCGGCGCCTCTACGTGTTCTTCCAGCGCCTCTACGTGTTCCCACGCCTCTACGTGTTCTTCCGGTGCCTCTACGTGTTCTTCCAGCGCCTCTACGTGTTCTTCCAGCGCCTCTACATGTTCTTCCAGCGCCTCTACGTGTTCCCACGCCCCAACGTGTTCTTCCAGCGCCTCTACGTGTTCTTCTGGCACCTCTACGTGTTCTTCCGGCACCTCTACGTGTTCTTCCGGCGCCTCCACGTGTTCTTCCAGCGCCTCTTCTGTGAGCAACACTTCCTTAGTCGCATAATGAACTTCTGTCTTCTGAGCTTGTTTGCTTCGCCTGGTCTCAATAAGAGTTGTCGCTTCTAGACGTTTTAAGAGTGGTTGAAGAACAGGCGTCATGTGGCGGCGCCAAGACGTGACAACAAAACACAAAGTCAGTAAGAGTTAGACGAGACACAGATTAAGAGTTAAAAACCTGTTGTATCAGCGTTAAAGACTCAGATGTGATTAAAGTGCATCGACATGTTTTCACAAAGTTTGTACCTTTTTCAGCAGGAGACACTTTTTTCTCTGTGACTCGAATCTTCTCAATAATCTTCATTTCAATTTCTTTTCAAGATTTTTCAAGTCCAGGAATATTTTTATAAAAAAAATAAATAAAAGAGAATTTAAACAGTTAACAAACAAACATGCAAAAATAACATGAAATAACACAAAACACAGTGAAGACATGAAGAAGGTAAGAATTCCTGAGAAGAGGAGGCAACAGTTCAGTTTATGACCTGTTACTGTTCATATTTGTATCTTATATATATTTATATATGATTTTTATTGTGGTTATGGATACATCACATCGACTCCAAAATTCACTTTTTACTTTGACCACTAGAGGGAGCAAATGTCATTTTTCCTCCACCACTAGTGTAGAATGTCATTTTGACATTTTATAAAAAGTGCAGCAATAAAAGAATTGTTATAATTTTTCTTTTGTTCTTGAGCGAATAGGTGAAATGTTTTTCTATTCATGTTTTAAGTTGTGAATAAAAATCCTAGAGGAAACTTGAAAATCTTGAAATATCACAAAAAGTAGATTTTGTTTAGGAAAGAAAAACGAGTGTGTTCATTGATAAAAGATCAAAGTGAATAAATGAAATGAATCCAAACTGTTGATTTGTTTAAAAACAAATCTGAGCTGTAGAGTGTTGAATTGTGGGACAGAAAGTACGATAAAGTAAACAAAGAGTTCAACACACGAATAAAAACTTTCTATTTGAACTGATAAACGAGAGTTTGGCTTCAGTTCAGTTTCCAGAAATGAAGCTTTCATTGTCAGTGTAGAAAAGTTATTTGTGTAAACTTCAAATGAAACGTTTGATCATTAGAGTCGATGTCATTTTCAACACATTCTTTCATTCAAGAGAAGAAGAGTCGTAACTGAACTGTTGCCGAAGGTTCACATTCATGAAGCTGTACCTTTACGAAGAGTTTCTTCAACCTCTGGTTGAACTTCAGCTGTTTTATCCACAGAGATTCTCTCTGTTTGTTTCTTTGACACCTTCTTGACTTTCACTTCCTGCACCTTCACAGGAAGTTCCTCAGGCGGTTTCCTCTCGTCCTCCGTCACCTCCTGAGGAACTTTGACAGGCCTCCTCTCTGGAGCAGCCTTGTCTGAAACTTTTTCCTCAACATGTTCTTCTGGAAGCATCTTTAGAGTTTCCTCCTCTTTCCTCTCAGGTCGCTCTGGAACTCTGTCCAGAGTTCTTTCCTTCAGCTCAGTTTTCTGTGGCGCTCGTCGCTCTGGTGCAGTTTCAGGTTTTTTAACAGTCTTGAGTTCAGTCTTCAACTCAACTACCTCATCAATCACTTTGTGAGGAACCGTTTCAGAAACCTCGTCTGGCACCAGTTTAGCTTTGAAAGCTTTAAGAGGGTTTGACACAAAAACATGCAGAAGATGTGAAAAGAGGACCGTGCTCACGCACAACAACATTAAACTCAACAGTTTTTTAAATGATCTGTTTTACACAAAAGTGCTGCTACTTCCTGACGGTGGCGCTAGAGGGAAGCTCATGTCAGGTTCAAAGAAAGAATGAGATTAGGATGTTTTAATAAAATCCAGAGATGAGATTTTCTAGTATGTGAACAGTATTTACTGATTTAAGGTTAAATGATGTTCCAGTGTTTCACAGTAATCTGGGTGAAATGATCCTGTTCGTTAAAAGACGGGAGATGAGAGTACCTTTCTCTCTCTTCAGCACTTTGGGAGGAACGACGGCAGCCTCTGGTTCCTTTGCTGCTGTTGGAGCTTCGGGAAGCTTTTCCTCCACGAGAACTAAAAGAGCATCATTCACAAACATTAGAAGATGAACTCACGTTGAAGAGCTGTTAGAGAAAAGCCACTCTATCGAGTGTGAGACGAGAAAACACGACGATTAGACGTTAGACACGACACAGAAGCTGAAGAGTTGAAGATGGAGGTGAGGGTTTTAGTGTGAGGATGATTGACAGCTCTGGTACCTTTAGCTGCCACAGGCTTCTTCTGTGGTGCTTCTTCTTCTCTCTGCACCTTCAGTTGGACTGTAGCTGGAGGAAGCCCCTCCTTCTTTGCTGCTGTTTCTGGTTCTTCAAGAGATTCAGTCACAGACATTAGAGACAGTTAAAGTGGACGACATCACATATAAAAAAAAATGTTTCAAGAAGTTTAAGAATTTACACGTTTCATTCCCAAACATCTAAACCAGGTTCAACAAACAAAGTTAAAGTCGGAGTTAAGAGAATTAAGAATAAATCCAGAGCGGCATCTCAGCCAGACGTGTTGTGTACCTTTCCTCAACGGTTCCTTTGGAGCAGCCGTCGGTTCTGGTTTGGTCTTGGGTGGTTCTGGTTTTGCTTCAGGTTTTTTCATGGCCGGCTCAGGTTTGGGAACCATGACTGGTTCTGCTGTTGGTGCTGAAGGTTCTGGCGTGGCGACGGCTGGGTGGGGTTTTGTTACAGGAGGCTCTGGCTTACGGACCACTGGTTTTGGTTTTTCTGGTTCTGGTTCTGGTTTTGGTTTTCGGACTCCTGGTTCCGGTTTTTGGACTCCTGGTTCCGGTTTTTGGACTCCTGGTTCTGGCTTGGTCTTAGGCTTAACCTTTGCCAGCTCAGGTTTTCCAGGTTCTCCAGGTTCTTAAAGCAACATTGAGATTGTCAACATGCAAGTAAAGACACAGAAATTGAAAGATTCGCTTCCATGTTGAAGCTGAACAAAAACAACGATGAAGACTTTGAAACTGACGACACAGAAACACACACTCACTGTCTGAAGGTCGTTAAAACCCAACACACATCCAGACAGAACAGGAAATACCTTTGGAGGGTGGTGTTGTAGGCTTCTTCAGCGCTGCCGGTTTAGCTTCAGGCTCCAGCTGGATCTTGGCAGGTTTGGGTTCAGGTTCTGCTTTGGGGGGTGAGGGTTTAGGCTTTGGTTGAGGTTCTGCTTTCGGTTTGGGTTTAGGTTCTTCTGCGGGGGCCACCTTTTGGGGCTCTGCTAGAACCTGAGGCCTGGACTCATCTTCAAGTAGGTAACACAGACAGTGGCTAATGTTAGCATAGAGTGGTGGAAGGATGTAAAAGTTCTGAAGAGGCGTTCAGAAGAGCTAACACTGAACTAAGAGACACACGGAAGCAGAGCCGGCAAACAAACAGAATCTGAATAAAACCAGGACCAGCCAGATGTTAAGACTCGAGAAGCTGCAGAGCGAAGAGTGAACTGCTACTGAAGACAGGAAATGACTAGAGGAACTAGTGGAAGTACCTTTCTTTGGCACTCCAGGCTTTTCAGTGGGCAGCGAGGGAACAACAGGCCTCGGAAGCTCCTCCGGTTCTTTAAGATTCAAACATGGAGCAGAAAATCAAAGACAACAAAAGCAACAGAGCAGAATCAGGTTCAACTGTTTACACATCAGAACAGAGAATCCACATGAGGAGAACTCTCTACCTTTGAGAGCAGGAACTTCCTTCTTCTCTGGAACTGAAACCACTGCAACCTTTTCCTCCACCGGCTTTTTGGCCTCGACTACATGAGATGATGAGTGAAATGTCAACACATGAGACATGGAGACGTTACTGAGTGAAGACCACCTCATCACATTAGATACACAGGAAGTGTACGATCAACATTACAGGTACAGTATGTAGGTACCTTCAGGCTGGACCTTCACTGCTGCTGTCAGCTTCTCTTCAGGCTTTTTCTCCTCAGGTTTGCGAACTTAAAAAAAACAGCAAGTGAGTTAGCATCAGCACGGAGACGCTGAGCATTTGCAAGTGAAGCAGAGAAGCGCAGAAGAGAATAAGAGACCAAAAGAAAAAGCTTTCTACAGTAGATAAAGTAAAGACCTGTAGCAAGAGAGGAAGCGTGAAAGAACCGGGACAAAGCAAAACAGAAAAGCTATGAAAGATGTTAGTAGCGGAGGACGGAGGAATGAGTTTGCAGAGAACATTGCGCGGAAGCTGCGGACGATGTTCAGCTCTGGTACCTTTAGTTGGGAGTTCCTCTCTCACTCCAATTCTCTGAGTCTCCACCGTTTCCTCGATAGCGACTCTGGCAACTGGAGAAACACAGGAACACATCCAGGATCAGTACTGACATGAAATATAGATCCTTAGTCTTTAGTGTCATATTTATTCCTGAAACACTGTGACTGAAACACACAAAGATTATCAGATGACGAGGCCCATGTTAATCACAACGACCTGAAATCAAGTCTCCTGCGTGTTTGGACATTAAATACACTGATGGAGTTCAGACCTGAAATGAACGTGGTTAGAAGATGGTGACGTAACGAGTACCTGCACTTCAAGGTAAGAAATGAGTTAAAGAAGCAGCGGAGGTTATTTTCAACGAGAAGAAACACAACGACCTCACAAAGACAAACATAAAGAGCCACAGTCACAACGGCTCAGACGCACTAACCACCACGCTGTGCACCACTGGTCTGATACCTTTGGTTGTGGACACCTGTTGAGTTACCGTCTCCTCCGTCCGGCTCTGATACTCGACTGTGATGAGCAGAAGTGACAGACGTCAAGAAACGTGAGAAGAAACGTTTGTGACCATTCAGGTGTGAAGTCTGACAACTGCAGAGAAAAACGTGCTTTGTCTAAAAGAAGTCAATTATTTTATTATCGCTATTTCCTCCAGTGAAAACAGGAAGTGGGCCGTGTAGACTTCCTGGACACAAATCACATTATTTCCTAAAAATGTGTTGAATGTTCTCAATATATTTTATCGTCTTTTTCTTGATTTTGTTGTAATTGTCTGGAAAAACTCGTGGCTGAAAGGAAAGCTACATTTAAACTAATATATATTTAATGAACTAAATAAATGACAGTACATTGCACTGTCTCTGAAATTTACAAACAAGAAGGAGCTAAAACTACTGACCTGTAAAGTTTTAACTCCTTTCAGTTATTTTGTCCTCAGCAGATCTCAGGCTTCACACATTTAATCTGTTTTAGTCTGAACTTTTACAAACTCTTTCATTTTCTACAAGATTAAAGAGTTTGAATCGAACACACAGCTGAAGATTAGTGTGGAAACACGGAAACATGGAAGATGGGATGATCATTAGAGTAAAAAAGAAGAAAATCCCACAATGTCAGAGACTCAAACAAACGAGATCACGTAGACTCAGACAGACTCACACACACGTCACGTGACACAATGAATGTTATCTCGAACAAAAGCAGATTTGGGTAAAATAACTTTAATGAACCTGATTTTTCCTTTTCACATGAACCGTTGATCGGAAAACTAAACAGATTTGATTTTTTGGCATCATTTAAAAAATACCCAGATCTGCTCACATGGTTTGTTGGTGATGGAGAAAATGAAGTTTGAGTAAAAGGAGGACAAACATCACGTGTTACCTCTTTGCTCCACCTCCTTCTCTTGATACGAATATTCAGAAGATTCTAAAAAGAACCACCATGTTTTTAATTCTTTCCGTTCTTAAGAACAGAGTGTTCAGTTTGTGGATTAGTTTGTCAGTGAGGTGAGAATCGTTCTCTTCTTAAATTGATGTTAATCAGTTTTTTGGTCAGGGTGAAGGATGTGAGAGGATTAAGAATAAAACAGAAGTAAATACCTCTGTGTTCTTCTTCATACTGATAGAACTCAGCAGATTCTTTAAAACAAAAAAACATTTTGGTTTCAATATGTATGTTTGAATAAATGGACTGATAAGAAGTTTCACATCTACGTTCTGCTCCTGGTTCTAATCTTACCTTGAATTGCCACTGACGAGGACACCTCAGGCCTCTGAATCGAGGTGTCTGGAACATCTACAAGTTCATACCAAAACTTTCTTTGAGACAAAACTACCACGGCACAACTATTCAAGAACAAATGTGCGTAAAGCAGAACTGAAACATTGACATTTAAAAAAATCCTCCTGCTCTCCAGAGTTGTTGAATGATGTCAGGTATGAAGAACATTCTGGTCAGACTTCATCCTGACTTTAGAACTATGGCAGCTATGGTGTTACCTATTTGAGCCATTATCGGTAATGGATAGGCTAAAGATTGAGATCCTATGACCAGAAGCGGCTCCACATACATGACAATATATCTCTCCAACAAAGGAGAGAGAGTCCTAATTCCATCTGTCAGTCACGTTCACGTAAACTCAGAAACCGATCTTCACTTATTTTAAGTAGTTTACCAGTATAAGGTTTGTAGCACCAGCCAGTTAGCAGATACTGGTTACTGATGTTCAGCATAATGCCAGACATGCAACAGGTAGAAGCTTCTGTTCTGTAGAGTTGTACAATTACAATTGAGTCGAGTTCCAATAAAAACTAAAAACAACAACAGACACACGAGAGACGACTCGTCAGGACTCAAAGAAACGTGAAAAGGCTCACTGCCTTCGTCAGTTCAGACAGTCTCTGTGGATATTAAACGTTTCCACATATCATGGATAACTGTCATTAAGTGTTTGGAGCTTCTATGTTGGGCAGTTTCCAGTCACACTCTGTTTTAAGGGACCAGACATCGAACCAATCTGCGCTTTTCGTCATCGACTAAACCTCTAAAATTACAAAGATCGGGCAGCGAGTAGCAGCATCCCACCTCGTTTAGGTTTTTCTAACCATAGAGTTGTTGCAGTGTCTGGAGAGCTGATCATGATTTCAGGGGTTCTCACAAAGTTGCATGTGGATGATCACTAGCAAGTCATTGTCAAGGAGCCCTCGGGGCCCAGCCTGCTTTTCTACCCTGTTCCAACACCCCTGTACAGAGAACAAGAGGATTTCCTGAAATGTCCAGACATGTTGACAAGCTAGAGACAGAATACTTACCAGTGGGAACCATTGCTAATTCAATTTCTGTGAAAAAGGGAAAGAGTGAAAAAAGTGTTTAACACTAAATGAGACAAAAGCGGAACAGAAGATCAAAGTTGGCGTCTGACTAGGAACTGTACCTTTGCCAGACAAATAAAGCTCAGCTGTGCTCTTAGCCTCTCCTCTGGGCTCCAACCTCACAATCACTGAGTACACGCCTACATGGGATTAGTAATGAAGACGTTTAACACTCAGAAAAACAATCAGGAAAAAAATCTGCAGGGCTTTGTGACGGGCGTTTGGGGCCAGATGGCGCTCTACACACCTTCGTCTTCAATGGTCACGTTTCGGATGACCATGAAATGTCTTCTGTCCTCGCTTCTGAAGTTGTACTTAGTGCTCTCTTTCAGTTCCCAGGTGTCTTTGTACCATGACACGATAGCGTTGTCAAAGGACACCTCGCACTCAAAGGTGGCCGACTGGCGCTCGTTGACTTCGACGTTGTGGATGCGTTTGGTGAAATGAATTTGCTCGGCTAAAACAGATAAAGACGTGAATGGGTAAACGTGTTTGGCATCACAACTGGGAATGTATGACAACAGCTGAATGCTAGTTTTCACCGACACCACATCCACACGGTTAAAAATGAGGATCAGAGGACTAGTGGTGGGACAGTTATGATGACTGTTTGTTGGGGGGGTGTTTGAGTCGGGACAGATGTAAGAAGACAACACATGAGATGATGGCAGACTTTTTTCCTCCGGGAGAACAGAGGAGTAAAGAATGTTAAGAGAAGAAAGAGCGGAAAAAAGAGGGAAAACCCCAAATCTCCAACATTAGTTGTTCGATGGAGTCAAAGAGGTTAGTGGTAGAACATCCACGTCTAGAAGGTTGCAGGAAGGTTTCCAGGTACAAACCTTCCACCCAGAGGTCGGCTGACGACTCCAGGTGCTGGTACTTGCAGGTGTATCGACCCTGGTCTTCGTGCTTCAGGTCTCTGATCAGAAGCTTCTGAACCTTGTGCTTCACCTCAGATGTGTACCTGCCCTTCATCTCTAACTGCTTTCCGTTTTTATACCAATGAGCCTCTACGTTAGGGACGGACAACTGACAAGACAGAGTGCACGACTGTCCTTCCTTACCCGATGTGTCCTGCAGATGTTTCTCAACCTCCACTTCTGAAAGACAAAACAAACACCAATGGGTTTGGACGTCACTGGACAGTTTCCACCAACCAGTGACCAACTGGTGTTCAGTAAGAACGGTCGTAATTACTCTCATAACTTAGAGCAGCAGGTTATGAGCAGACGATAGAGCGGTTGTTACTGACCCATGACAGTGAGCTTGGCGCTGGAGATATGCGGCCCACAGACCACCCGATAGTTGCCCTGGTCGGACGACTGGCACTTCTTGATCTTGAGCAGGTGGCGGTCGCCACTGATGCTGATGTCGTACTTGTCACTGCTATCCAGTTTCTGCGTGCCCTTGTACCAGGACAGGGTGATCTCTGGGTAGTTGATCTTGATCTCGCACTCAAACTCCGCCTCTTTGTTGGTGAAGACTGACTGATCGGAGATGTCCTTCACCACAGTGACGGGCTGCAAGAGCGCCAAGAGAATAAACTCCAAGTTACTGATACGTTAACATCATATTTCTCCTGTTTAACTACTAACTTCTAAATCACATGCTCGGATTTTAAAGTGACTTTTGTTTGCACATCATCAGATGGAGGCGCTGCTCTTCTCCATCACCCTCTTTTCTTTTTTATATTCATCCAAACTGTGTCTGTTCTGTCTGTGAGTGAACGTGTCCTGACCTCTGTGCGCTCCATCCTCTTCTGCAGGTCGGCCACCAGTCGGGCCATGTCCTCATCTGACTCTCTGTCTCCACGTTCCAGTTCCTGTCAACACAACATTATTACTCAGGACAACGTCTCCACACACACACACACGAGCAGCTGACTGAGCAGAACTTTACCGGTCTTCCACTTTCTTCAGCTTTCTCCTTCTTCAGCTGCTCGATGGCCTGCAGCAGTCCGCGGTAGTCTGTGATGCCGTACATGCGGGCATACTTCTCGTACTCTTTGGGGTCCACATTCCTCAGAAGCTCAACGATGTCGATGTCCTTCTCCTCCTGTGGACTCTTCTGCTTCGATGGCGTCCTGAGGACAAAACAAAGGAGACATTGTAAAGATGGAGACGCAGGTTTGATTGGTTAGAGGATGTTTCCACAGACAGCTGAACACCAACATGTTCTCTGGTAAACTCACTTCTTCAGTTTGGCTCGGAGGTCTCCCTCGAGCAGCGACGCCTCTTTCTTCTCGTCCACGTGCATGTCGGTGTTGCACTCGATCTCTCCGTGCTTGCTGGAAGCAACACACCTGTACTGACCCGAGTCTGACTTGGTCACCTCTCTGATCTCCAGTTTGGCCTCCTGGCCCTTCTGTTCGATGGAGATCCGGCCACCGTGCGTTATCTGCCTCCACTTCCCTTTCATCCACTTCACACTGGGGATCGGGTCTCCGCCCACCTTGGCGATGAAGGTGGCGGTGCCCTCTGAGGAAGAACAAGTGGCGGTTTAGGACAGAGCTACAGTCACAGGTTGTGTGTTGCGTTGTGTGTTGTTTGTGTGTGTCTCACTCTCAGTCACGTGAGCAGTTTTCGGTTGCTCGATGAAGAACAGGTTGTCCAGTTTTTTGGGCGGAGCAACAGCTGGAGCTTCAGCCCGAGGCGGGGCTGCTCCTGGTTTCTCTGCAACACAACAACAAGGTGCAACAATACACAACTGTTTTCTTCCACTGATAAAAACACATGAATATTGAGTTTGAAGTGTGTGACAAAGAAAACAACTTTAAAACGAGCTCCAGTAAAATCACGTGAACAGATTTTTATCTTGTCGTTCTTTACTCTTCATGAGGCTGCAGCATTGTTCGTAAGTTCTTATCTTCATTAAAGTGAAACCTCTAAACTCACGAGAAGGTGCAGTTTGTGTAAAGTTCGGTTCACGATGAAGCAGTTTCACACTTTGATAACAAGCCCCAGTGTTCTGAGCTACAACATGTAATGACCTCAGGTGTCCAGCAGGTGAAGCCAGTCAATCACTGACAGACAAATAAACCAGCGATGGAAAGAGAAAGTGTTTAAAACATTAGGGGAAAATAAAAACTGCTTTTTTTCTCCCTGGTGCTATGGTGACATTATTCGTCATTTACTTACCTTTGACTGTCACTTTAGCTTTGCAGAACTCGCTGCCAGCCTCATTGGACGCCTTGCAGAGGTAATCGCCAGCGTCGTGTCTGGAGGCGGCGCTAATCTCCAGGCAGGCTGTCCCATCGGAGAAGCTGATCCTGGTGCTTCCGGCCGACATCAGGTCCTTCCTGTCCTTCATCCACTGGATCTTCAGAGGCGGTGACCCGCAGACGTGACACCTGAGGCTCAGCTTCTCACCCTCGTCCACCGTCGCCGGTTTGAGCGAGACATCGAAGACCGGAGGTTTCTTGGCCTCTGCAGAAGAGAAAAGAGTTTTATTATCTGAGCAGAGTGACGGAGGACGCACTGACGTCAGTATTAGAAAACTCATCATCTTCTAACTATCTGTACTTATACTGGATCCATGTCTATTATTACACATTAACACATGAAGATCCCTGATGAGTCAACTGAGTATTATTAATACTATTAATACTATTAATATTATATTATCATATATTAAGAATCAGGATTTATCTTAGTTAGTTTTATTTTAACCTGTTGGATAAGATAAGTTAAGTTAAACTAAGTTAAGATAAGATAAAGATAAGCTAAGTTAAGATAAGATAAAGATAAGCTAAATTAAGATAAGATTAAGTTAAGCTAAGTTAAGATTAGATAAAGAAGGGTTGTTATAAGGAAAGTCAAAGGAAAAAAAAGAGAAATATTTACACCAAGAAAACAAACATCGACCTCATTGAGGTATTTATAAATTGACTGTGATCTGTTTATGAAACTGAACTAAAGTCAGAGATAAAAGAGAATTAACATAATAAGAGAATCATAAAAAAAAATTAAATTAAAAAAATACGAAATAAGAGATTCAAAGAGAGATAGAAATAAAATGAGGAAGTGAAGCCTGCGAAATAAAGACGACGCTATAAACGACGTTGAGTCAAAGTTTTGATGGAAAGAGTCGTATGCAACGTGACCTCTGTAAGCCACACCCACCTGAGATGCCCACGGTGACGTCACAGGAGGCTCTTCCCGCCTCATTGGAGGCCTGGCAGGTGTAGCTGCCGCTGTCGCTCACCTGGCTGCTCTTGATGCACAGCACGGCCACGTTACTCTTAAAGCTGATGTCATATTTGTCGGAGCTGTGGATCTCCGTGTTGTCTCTGAACCAGGTGATGGACATGGGCTGAGAGCCCGAAACCCGTCCCTCCATCTTCACCAGTTTTCCCTCCATGTCCTCGATGTGCTCTGATGGCTTCTTGGTGAACACTGGAGGGTTCTTACGCTCTGAAAACAAGAGAGGGGAGCGACGTGAGGACGGGAAGCTGCGTTTTTCAGCACAAAGAAACGCCATCACATAGGCTTGAGTTAAAGAAGAGGGGTCGAGGGGGATAAGAGTTTGGCCCCGGGGTTAAAATACCTTTGACCGTGATGTCAGAGGAACAAGAGTCCTTCCCCACGTCATTAGTGGCATGGCAGAAGTACCTCCCTGTATCGGCTCTATCTGCCTTCACAATGGTCAGGTGCGGCGTGTTATCATCGCAGCTCATCTTATAATTCCCCCCAGAGCGAATGTCTTTGTGGTCTTTGGACCATGTGACTTTAATGGGGGCGGAGCCGGTCATGTGACACTCCAGCTCGATGCTGTCGCCCACTGTCACTTCCTGTGGTGACAACGTCCTGTCAAAGACTGGAGGGTATCTGGGTTCTGCAGGTCCGTCACAGAGCGAGAAGAAGATAGCGCCACAAGAACAACAACAAGAAAACACGTTGAGGTGAAATGTTTGAACGACGTTATTTTGTTAATATTATTATTTTAATAATATTTCACAGAAGTTCTGATTTTATTTAACATCTCTCTCACAACCATAAACCGTGAATAAAGATGGATGACACAACGTCTCTTTAAAGTAAACTCAAATCATCTGTATCGCCCCCTGGTGTCTGACTGCAGTATAGGTCCTCACCTCCTCCACGTTAGCAGTCGTCCATCTTTATTTACAGTTTGTGATGAAGCACACGAGGTGGGAAGCACATTTTTTGATTTCATTGATCGTCTTTTAAAATAAAGCTGAACTAAAGTTTTTATTAACTCTTCGTTCCACATTCACTGAAAATATAAACTTGTTGAAGGTTATTCAAACCGAAAAGAGTGTTTGAGATCAGAGCACTAAAGAATTACATCAGAACCATTCAACCGATCAGCTTTCACTCCACTGACCCTGCAGGGTGAGCTTGGCTCTGCAAGAGGCCGAGCCCACGCTGTTGTTGGCCACGCAGGTGTACTCTCCAGAGTGCCTCATCTCACTGTGGTCAATCTGCAGCACGGCCGTATTGTCATCGTACAACATAGTGAAGTCGTTTCCATGCGTCAGAGGCTCGCCGTCTTTCAGCCACGACACCTCGATGGGTGACGAGCCCGCGACACGGCACTCGAACCTGACAGGCAGACCCTCCGTCTGCTGCAGGCTGGTGATCTTCTTGGGGAAGGTTGGTGGCGTTTTGGCCTCTGGAGCAGACATGAGAGTGAAATGTCACAAATACATTTACTCAAGTACTTCAGTAAAAATATGAAGTGTAATATCAAACATTCATGTAAATGTACAACAGTGTTTAACTATGATGCTAAATAAAGAACAGCTTTTATATTTATTCATCTTTATTATTGTTGTGTGTCAGATTAAAATCATAAAATGATTTTTTAAATGGAATGTGTTAAATAAATACTTATCTGACAATTTATATTGTTAATTTTACAAATGGGCAGGTTGTCATTTTGAGATTTCAATATGTAATTTTGTCAAATATAATCATGTGTTTCACCTTGAACACTGAGTCTGCAGGTGGAGGAGGAGGAGCCAATGCGATTCTCCGCCTTGCAGCTGTATTCTCCGATGTCGGCCTTGGTGGCTTTGCTGAGCTTCAGGCAGGCGACGCCCTTTGAGTACTCCAACTTACAGGTGGGGCTGGACCGCACTTTACCGTCAGCCTTGAACCACGACACCTTGATGTCAGGAGTTCCTGCCACTTGACACTTCAGACACACGGCGTCCCCGGCGGTCACCTCCATGGGCTCCAGAGACTCGACAAAATACGGTGGCTCTGCAGGGACAAACACAAACCATTAAAATCAACTATTATTCTAGACTGGCAACCAATCAGAGCTGAGAGCACGCCCACTCCTCCAATCAAGTTTTTATTTTCATTCAGGGCGAGAGGAGAGGATCCAATGAGGAGAGAGATCTAGAGACAGAGCTAAGCTAAGCTAATTAGGAGCTGCTAAAAGAGATCCAGTGACTGAGCTAAGCTAATTACTTGAAATGAGTAATTGAGTTTTTATATTAAAACAGTAAAAATCTTACTGAGAGTCTCTGACAAACGATGAGAGGGTGAGCTCACCGAGAATGGAGACGGCCGCCTCACATGTGTCGTCTCCGGCATCGTTGGACACTCGGCAGCTGTATCGTCCTGCCGCCTCCTTGTCGTCTGTACTGAGACACTCCAGGATGCAAGAGCTCTCCGTCGTGGTGATGTTGTATTTGTAGGAAGCAAAGATTTGCTGTCCGTCTTTGTACCAGTTCACCGTTATCTTTGGTGTTCCGGCGTACGTGCACTCCAGAGTTAACGGTTTCCCCTTCTCCACCGCCATGTCCTTCAGCTTCTTGGAGAAGGCAGCGGGTTCTGAGGGACAGAGGAACAAAGAGTTAACACAGTGACTGACCGTTTTAAATCTGAGTTCAGGGTTTGTAGTAAAATAATTGACTGGTTAGGGTTAGAATAGTTAAAATAGCAAACCTCGGTTACATTTCTTTGTCATAAGGGTTTGATGAAGTATAAGGGATCATTGACAAGTTTTATACATAAATATACTGTATCAGGTGGTGTATCAGTAAATATCTGTATCATACTGGCCGTACAAATCCATACCTTGCAGTTTTATTAATTTACTATGTTCCTCTGACAGAATGAGCTTCAGTCTGTATTTCTACAGGACGGCTGAAGGAATGTAAAACATGTCTGACCTTTGACAGTGAGGTTAACTGGACAGCTTTCCTTTCCGGCGTCATTGGCGATCTGACACGTGTACTCGCCAGCGTGAGATCTGTTCACGTTGAAAAGCTCCAGAACCACCTGGTTATCCTTCAAGGAGAAATCACAGCCTTGACCCGCCAGGATCTCTTTCGCTCCTCGGAACCACTTCAGTTTGAGCGGCGCGCTGCCTTTCACCATCGCTGAGAACGTCACATTCGAGCCCGGCATCGCCTCCACCGGCTGAGGTGGCACCACAAAGGACGGAGGTTCTGAGAACAGAGATCAAACTTAAATACAAATATGTATCTCTTCTTCTAAATAATCTGCTCTGGTATTAAAATGATGAAGTTCATTTTATATATATTAAATGAATAAGAGACTGAGTATTTCTGACCTTTGACACCAAGCAACGCGCTGGTTTCACTGGATCCCGCCTTGTTGACAGCTTTACATTTATACATTCCCGAGTCGGACAGCTTCAGCGAGGGAACTCTGAGCATGCAGCTGTTCTCACTGAAGGAAATCTCATGGTTGGGTCCGCTCTGAATTTCCTCGCCATCGTGGAACCATGAGATGGTGAAAGGGGGAGAACCTGACACTTTACACTCCATCTCTCCAGCTTCTGCGACAACTGCGTTACAGTCCTTCAACTTCCTGGAGAAGGTCGGAGGAATGATCTTATCTATGAGGAGGGAAACAGGAAGTCAGTGCTGCATCAGGACAAATACGGCTTCGATGTATTTTCATTTGCGGAGTTTGGAATAAAACCTCAACACTTAGTTTACAGACATTGGGGACAATCAAAGGGATAGTTCACCCAAAAATGAAACCTCACTAATGGTCTACTCACCACTGTGATTCCACTAAATCATAGTTACTCCTAGTAACTAGGAGGATATCAGAAAACATTTAGGCCAAAAACATGATGGAAATGACCTCGTTTCAAACTTAATCTGAATGTCGGGACTTGTGGACACTTGGATAAAAACCACAGGAGCAGATTTGGAGGCATGTGTGTTTTGTTTCTGTTGTATTTTAAGTTTGAAGAATCGGTCTCCAGTTACTTCAGTTGGATAACGCTGTTAACCCCTGAAACTCCAGAAGCTCAAACACTATCAACAGTCAGTCAGTTCGTTACCACTTCTCCAAAATCTTATTGTCACTAACTTGAACATTAAAAAAATATCTCGCTCTACTCATCAAAGCTCAAGTTTAGAGAAAACACCAACCTAAGACGGTGAGATTAATTTTGCTCAGGTCCTTCCCGACCTCGTTCATGACCTCAAACGTATATTCTCCAGAGTCCAGTTTCTCAGCAGAAAGAACGTTTAGGCTGGAAATCATCCGGGAGAATGAGATCTTGTATTTCCTCCCAGAGGCCAGCTCCACGCCGTCCTTGAACCACTTGGGGACGAGCTCTGGGGTTCCACGCACTTTGACCTCGAGGGCGGCGATATCTCCTGCCGTCACACTCAGAGAGTCGGGCTTATCCACGATCTTAGCCGGTTCTGGAATCGACAGAGACAGAGCAGAACATGTTTTTAATCAAACCTGCCGGGGGAGAAAACTTCAAGAGAAAGAGAGAATTATATGTTTACAAACCTAGAACAGTCAAGTTAGCGAAACACTCCACACTCCCAGCATCATTGCTGAGTTGGCAGATGTATTTGCCTGCCGTAGTTGCATCGGCCTTAAACACTTTAAGAGCGACCTGGTTGTTCTCAAAGGTGATTTTCCTGTTGTCACCGTCCCTGAGAATGTGATCCTTGTCTTGAACCCAGGACACAGTAATGGGTTCAGAGCCTTTAACAGTGGCCACAAGGGTCACCTCCTCTCCCAGTATCACTGTCATGTTTGACAGTTTCTTCAAGAACGACGGAGGCTCTGAAGAGAGGAGAAAAACATCGGGGGAAAGTCAGCAAGGTGACAAATGTAACTGAAACTAATGATTTTCATTTGAGATCATCGCAATTTCTACTGACCTCTGAGTTTAACTGACATCTGGCAGGTGTCACTTCCTACACTGTTTGACACTTTGCACTCATATTGGCCGGCATCTGAGGACTCTATCCCAATGACATGCAGCGTGGCTGAGCTGCCCTCGCTCACCATCTTATATTTCCTGCTCTCCATCAGAGGCTTCCTGTCTTTGAACCAGGTGATCTGGAACGGAGCTGTACCACTCATCTCGCAGTACAGACTCACGTCCTTACCCTTCAGCCCTTCAACAGGCTCAGGGACTTTGACAAATGATGGGGCATCTACAAAAAGATCAGCAAACTGTTAATGAGGCAAAGGGATCCATGATGAAATCTAAAAGCTGAGACCCGTAACATTTCACCTTCTCACGAATCACTTTGGTTGGCGCGAGGTTCTTGAACCAACGATCAAGATATCGGAGTGGTTGTGGAAAATGGTTTGAACTACTACTAAGACGTGGTTGTGGAAGATGGTTGGGACGAGAGCTAAGATGACAGAATTGATTTAGAGTTTGATGGAACAGTCTTCTGTTCATTTGTTGATATTACAGAATGATTTGACTTCAGCTAAGATGGCCGAGGTGTGGAGGAGATGTTGGAGTTGTTGTGGTAGGAAGATTTAACTACTGATAAAAAAGATAAATTGAGTTGTTGGAAGTACAGAACAGACAGCTGATCTATATCTGATGGTTTAAATAAGATGATGGATTTATTTCTGATGTTGGGACAACAGCCAAGATGGCTGGCTTGTGGATGTTTGATGGAACTACAGCTGCTACTGCTTTGGGGAAAAGATGGTTTAGATGTTGTGAATGGGATCTTAACTCTAGAAAGATTGTGGAAGGATGATGAAACAAGAGCAGGAACCTGTGGAATGTCTTGGAGCTGTTAAAAGAGACAATGGGGCTACAGCTAAAATTACTGAGGTGTTGTAGAAAATGGTTTATCCTGATGTGTTGTTACTGTTGCATGGAATTTTGCAAAGATAACATTTGCATTACATAAAAAAATTGTTGTTAATCTTAAAATAAGAAAATCATTTGAGTGGAGGTGCAGGTCTTTAATGGTGGAGACTTTTAAAAATGTTACGGACATCAGCTTTAAGCAATAAATCAAGAACCGAATGACACAGCTAGTGCATCAGAACATGAATCGGGGAGGCTGACCTTTAACAGTAAGTGTGCTGCTGCAGCTGACACTGCCAGCATCATTCTGAGCTTCACAGGTGTAAACTCCATCATCATCAAAGCTGGCGGCGAGCAGTTCCAGGACTGCCACTGAGTCAACAAATGATGTCCGGAAGTTGCCCCCGTCTGTGACCTTGGTGTCGTGTTTGTACCAGGTCACTTTCAGAGGAGCTGTGCCACTGACTTTACACTCCAGGTGGAGTGATTCGCCCTGCTTCACAAATTTAGTGGCTGGGAGTTTCAGCACAAACTCAGGTGGTTCTGCAATGCCAAAGTACAGACATGTTAGCTGCTGGAAGCACCAAGGGACACTATTGACAGGCAGGATGTCAGCTGACAATGATGGGTTAGCAGCAGACGCAGGATGGTTGTGTAAAATACAAATGCAACACAAATGGAACAAATTGTTGTTGAGAAGCTTGAGAAGCAAAAAAGCTTCAAATGAAAACATGAACGTTCTGCGAAGCTGAGAAAACGTGACAGAATCACTGGTTTGATCCAGTGAAGCAGATGAAATGAAAACAGCCACAAGAATTGACTTAAAAGACGAGAATCCAACCTTTGACTGTCAGGTCGGCACTACACTGAATAGAGCCAGCGTCGTTGCTGACTTGACAACAGTAAACTCCACTTTGGGCAACACCCACTGAATAGAGCTCTAAGAAGCAACACATCCCCTCCAGCCCAGTGAAACACGAGGGCCCAGTCATGAGCTCTGAGTTGTCTCTGAACCATTTCACAGTGAACGGAGGAGTTCCTTTAAAAGAGCTTTTAAAGCGGACAGTGGAGTTGGGTAGAGCTGCCTGGGACTCGGGCAGCGTCACGAAGCTCGGGGGTTCTGAAGAAAATGAGACGGAGCAGGGTGAAGAGACAGTCACATTTAGGTTCAGGATTAAATGACCAATCACACTGGAGATCACATTCTAACCTTTGACCATGAGGGAGGCGCTGCTCTGACAGCTTCCCGCTGGATTGGTCAGTTTACAAGAGTACGATCCTGCGTCGGATCTCTCAAGCTGCTCAATCTCAATGGACACAGCGTTGTCCTGCTGAATGAGTTTGTGTTTTACACCGCTGGAGATTTTGGCCCCATCTTTCTGCCACTCTACGCAGATCGGGAGGGAGCCGGATATTTTGCAACATATCTGAACAAAGGAGCCCAGGATCTCCTGCCTGTCTACCAGCGGTTTGATGAAGCTTGGAGGAATTACTTGCTCTGTTCCCAAGAGAGAATGGTAATAATTACACTGTGCTCAATGTTTCTAAATGGACCTAAGGTATAAGAATTTTACACCGACCTAGTACGATCACTCGGACTTTGCAGGAGCAGCTACTGATGTGGTTCGACACCTGGAAGTAGTATTCTCCTTCATCCTCTTTGTGAGCCGACTGGAGCTTTAAGCTACTCGTGTTGTTCTCAAAGCTCAGTTTATGCTGCCTGATGGACTGAAGCTCTTTACCGTCTTTCATCCATTTCACTTTGAGCTCAGGGGAACCTGTCACTTTACAGTCCAGACTGACTGGATCTCCAGCTGTGACCTTTATCACCTCTGGTTTCTCTGTGATCTGAGGAGGCTCTACAAAGCAAAGGAAAGTCAAACATTCATTTAGTGTCTGACACATTCGGACCATGTAAAGATGTGATGATCAGCACAGGTGTACCTTGCACTGTGAGGGCAGCAAAGCATTTGTCCTGCCCAGCCTCGTTTACCACCTGACAGGTGTATTTCCCACTGTGAGTCACCTCACAGGCAGGAATCCTAAGAGTGGCCACATTGTTCTCAAATGTTCTCTCAATCTTTGGATCTTCCAAAATCCAGCTGTCATCTTTTTGCCATTGTACAGAGAGAGTGGGAGAACCCTGCACGGCACACTGCAACTCTGCCATTTTACCCAGAACAGTGGCACTGTTCTCAATCCTCCTGGTAAATGTTGGTGGCTCTATTCGAGATAACCAGTGACATGTTAATTAAACACTCGATTATCACGTCAAAAAAATGTGTTCTGTGATCAGACCAACCTTTGAGCTTTAGCGTGGTCTTACAGGTACAGCTGCCCACCTCACTAGCAACAGTACAGTGATATTCACCCACATCAACAGCTTCGCATTTGTGCACCTCTAGACCCACAGTGTCGTTCATCTGTGAGAAGCCATGTTTGGCGCTGGGTTTGATCTCCTTTGCATCTTTGTGCCACGAGATTTCAAATGGACCCGTCCCAGAAACCTGACTCTCAAAACAGGCACTGGAGCCTTTTACTACTTCAACTGGAGTCAGCTCTCTAATGAACGATGGTGGTTCTGAGATGAGAGAAAACAGTCACCAAACTTTACTCACTTTCTTCGTTTCTTTATATCTTATGAAGCAGACTTTTCTTGACATTTCTCTCTCGAGGTTTCCCACAGAAATAAAATCTGAAATGTAAACTGTAATGGTATTCGTAACAGTGATTAGGTTGCCAGTATATACAGGATTCCAGTTGTAGTGTCAAGTTAAAATAATCTTTTAAATTTCAGAAACATATTCCGTTCATCTTCAGGTTGATAATATTGATTTGTGTTATTACTTTAAAATGTTTTTTTTGGGAAACCTCTGCTTTAAATCCGCTGTTCTTCAAACTCCTGTGCAATGATCATCATGTCCTCTGACACAACTGACCTTTGACCTTGAGCTCCATGCTGCAGCTCTCGCTGCCGGCCTCATTACGAGCCTCACAGTAGTAAATCCCACCGTCTTTGCTCTCAGGCCCACTGACTTCCAGAGTGGCCACAGAGTTAGTGAAGCTGATCTTGAACCGATCACTGGGGACGATCTCCAAACCCTCCTTGAACCAGTAGATGTCTATCTCAGGTGTGCCGGCCACATGACACTCAAAGACTTTACTCTGACCGAGACGGACCACGGACACACGGGCCGGAGTCCGTATGAACTTAGGAGGCTCTAAAGTAGAAAATAAGATGATTGATGTCACCATGAGAAAGATGATGAGGAAAACTTTGATCTCTATAAAGTTAAAAGTTTCCATCCAAATGCTGCGATCCTGTTTCTTTGGTTTTCTGGATCTTGTTTTCACTCTGCAAACGAACGGAGCCATGGTTTGATCCAGACCAAGACTTCCTCTTTTGGTCAGATTAAATTTTGGTCAGTTGGTCTGGACTGTGTCTGAGGAACCTTGTTTGATGTTTAGGAACAGACTAAAGTGAAAAGTCTGGAGGTCTGGAGAAAATAAGGTCGGTTTGAAGGATTAAGTCCTATGAGCACGAGTTTGAAATTCCTGCTCTTTTAAGAAGTGGAGGATCAGTGTGAAGCCGAAGGAAAGCAGCTAACCTCGTCTTCTAGATTCACTAAAGCGCATAAGAACAAATGGATGGAAACATACTTATTAACTCAGTGTCACACAAAGACAATTGACCTTTGACAAAGAGCGTTGTCTGACATGAGGTCGAGCCGACATCGTTCTGTATCTCACACACATATTCTCCGGACTCTGAGCCTTTAGCAAAGAAAAGCTCCAGTGAGCTGCAGGTGTTGTCTTTGGTCACGGAGCAGCCGGCACTGGACAAAATCTCTTTCTTGTTTTTGAACCATTTGATGGTCAGTGGCGGCGTGCCAGAGACCAGAACATTAAACTGGACCTTTGAGCCCGGCAACACATTCATGGACTCGGGCTTTTCAAGAATACATGGAGGTTCTGGAAGAGAAAGAACAGACCTATTGAAAGCTGCAGAGATTCCAACGGTTCTGTTCGTTGTGTGTCACGACGACAAAAACAAACCTTTAACAAATAAGATCCCAGAGCACTGGACTGTTCCTGCTTTGTTTTTGGCAATGCAGGTGTAGCTGCCGCTATCTTTAGCATCAAGATTAGAAATCTCCAGAAAAGCAACATTCTCAAAGAACGTGCATTTGTGTTTGTCATCAGTCTGGATCTCATTCTTGTCTTTGTACCACTGTATGGTTATAGGCAGGGAGCCAGACACAAGACAATCCAGATGAGCAAATGATCCTTTGATTCCTTCTGTCTGCTTCAGTTTTCTTGTGAAAGACGGTGGAATTATTTGATCTAACGTTGGTAAAAGACAGAGAGGTGAGAAACAATGTTCAAAGTAAAACAAACAGATGTTAGGTTTCACATTAAATGAACAACTGACCAAGAACGGTGAGTGTGGATTCGCAAGAACTTCGGCCGACATCATTTGAAATCTCGAAGATGTATTCACCACTGTCACTTTTCTCGGTTTTTATAATCTTGAGCACAGAGCTAGTGTCTGTGCTCTGAACTTTAAATCTCTGGCCAGACGTCATCTCTTTTCCCGCCTTCAGCCATCGGGCCTTCAGGGGTTTGGTGCCTGAGAATCTGGCCTCTAGTGTGGCTGGATCCCCCTGAGTCACACTGATCGACTTGACCTCCTCTGTGACCTGAGCTGGTTCTGAGACGTCAGACAGAACAGTCAGCAAAGAATCTGAAACTGCGCTGAACTGATGAAAGTAACAAACTGAAGTGAAGATTCATCAACTCAAAGGTCATAAAGGTTCAATAGTTATTTCCAGTAAATGGTCAGAGATCATTTCATGTCAGATCATCACACGTGGGCCGGACCAGGGTTATTATAGTTAACGAAAACTAAGACTAAACTAAAACTAGCAATGAAAAAATAATTTAGTTAACTGAAATAGAAATAAAAATGACAATTACAAAAAACGAAAACTAAATAAAAACTACAATGAACAATGCAAATCTAACTAAAACTAAACTGAACTGCAGATAAATTCAGCTTCGTTTTGTTTTCTCCCTCGATGACTTCCTGTCCTGCAGGTGATGGTTGAAGAATGAAATTAAAGGACTTGATGAACCATATTTGGTTTCACACATTGTTTCATCCTTTTTCAGCTTCTACAAGTCGAAGCTTTCTCTTAATACCTGGAAAAACTAAAACTAAATAAAAACTAAACTGAAACTACAAAATCACTTGTTGAACTAAATAAAACTAAACTGAAATAAAAAACCAAACTGAAAAACTAAATAAAAATAAAGACTAATGAAAATTTCAAAACTATAATAACCTTGGACCGGACCATTAAAAGACTGGCACTGACAAAGTTTGAACTTTTTGGGGGAACATGGAATTTGTTTCATGTGTTTGTCATGAGACCAAATCAGCCTGAAAATGTCCTTAATATCTGTGATGACCTTCATGAAAGGGACCGATGAAATATTCCCTGCAGCATGAAAATAAAAGAAGGCAAACTCATTCTTGTTAGTTGCCTTGATGTCATATGCATGTACAGTATGACACATATGTTAATTAGATGGAAATGATTGGCAGGTGCCAATTAAGAATAGTATGGAACCTCCTTCAGTTTGACTGATTAACCTGCTGGTTAACTTTAAAATGTAGGACTTGACTTCATGAGT
The DNA here is from genome assembly GCF_024713975.1 of Paralichthys olivaceus. Lineage (NCBI taxonomy): Eukaryota > Metazoa > Chordata > Actinopteri > Pleuronectiformes > Paralichthyidae > Paralichthys > Paralichthys olivaceus. The sequence continues at coordinate 488,566 of NC_091102.1, read as the reverse complement.
TGATAAAGATCCCCTGAACACTCTAACTAAAGTTCCACAGCATATAACCAACCTTTGACGGTCAACACAGCGGAGCACATTTGGCTCCCGGCCTGATTCTGTGCCTGGCAGGTGTATTTTCCTCCATGTTTGCGCTGTAAGCTGGTGATGTGCAGCAGAGCGGTATTGTTCTCATATGTAATCTGAATATATTCAGCCTCTTTGAGCTCATGGTTGTCTTTAAGCCAGGACACAGTCATAGGCTCTGAGCCCTTCAGAGTGCACCTCAGAGAAACCTGGTTTCCCACCAACAGACTGAGGTTCTCCAGCTTTTGCACAAATGATGGTGGTTCTACGAGAAAAGATTCAGATTCATGTTATTGCCGTCTTTTTAAAATGTTAACCTTGTGAACTCAGACTTCATTAATCCATCTGAACCAACCTTTGAGTGTTACTTGACAATCACAGGATGTCCTCCCCACCTCATTCTCAACCACACACTGGTACGAACCGATGTCTCCTGTCTCGACTGCCAGAACCTGTAATGCCACCAAGTCATCTTTCACAGTAATCCTGTGTCTCTTATCGTTTCGAATGGGTTTTGTATTCTTATAAAACGACACTGTGAAAGGGGCAGAACCAGAGACTTGGCTTTCCAGTATCATTTCAGAACCTTTCACGACATCTTTGGGCTCCAAGGTACGAACAAACAACGGTGGTTCTAGAAGAAGACAACAGATGTGTGAGGACGTACGCTGGCCTACACGAGTATGACATGATAATAAAAATACAATAATTCCTGGAGCTATATTTAGAAACTGAAATGTGTTTTTTCTGAATTACTTCTTTAGCTCTAATGACATATAACACATTCAGTTTTAACTCTATAAAGAGGTTATACCTCAGTGGTCACCAGGGCAGTGTGACAACTTCACTGATGTGTCATTACAACAGAAGAAAAGCTAAATATGTTAATTTCCTGAGCTTGTGATTCTCTGAAAACTTGAATAAAAGGAGTTGAAGTAACATTTGAAGCAGAAGAATCTTTAAACCTGAACTAAACCAACCTTTGACTGTGACTGTGCTGCTGCAGCGGTCACTTCCTGCCTCGCTGGACGCTACACACACATAATCTCCACTATCCTCGACTGTGCAGTCAACCATTTCCAGAGATGCCACTAAGTCAGTCATGGTCATTGTGTATTTATGACTGGAGCTGATCTCCATTTCATCTTTGAACCACTTGAACGTGATCACGGGGCTGCCCGTCACTTCACACTCCAGCCTGGACGAGTCACCGCTGGTAACAAGCTTGGTTGTCTGAAGCTTCTGCACAAAGACGGGGGGTTCTGCGAGAACAGGTCAACACTCGTTATCGGATGAAGACATAACGTTAGTATCATAAGACGTGTTGATGACACTCGAGAATATAAAGACACACAACACTGACGACAGGCACCTTTCACAAACAGCACCGCGGTGCAGTCCACCTTTCCGGCGTCGTTGGATACTTGACATGTGTATTTAGCAGAATCACTGGGTTTCACTGAGTGAAGCTCTAATGAGCTTGAAGAAGCATCTTTCTTTATGAAACATGTGCCTCCAGTGATCATCTCCATCTCCTCTCTGAACCACTTCACAGCCAGAGGAGCAGTTCCTGTGAAGGCTGCTTTGAAGGAAACTATGGTTCCTGGAATAACATCGTGGTTGACTGGTTTCAGAGTGAACACAGGGGGCTCTGAGGGCCATTAACAAAAGAAAATGTGAATTTCACATTAGAATGAAATAATTCAGGGATTATACACAACAAATTGAAGAACAACATTAGCCAAGCATTGATAACCTTTGACATAGAGCGTGCCGCTGGTTTCTTTAAAGCCAGCTGAGTTGATGGCTCTGCATTTGTAAACTCCAGAATCAGATTTCTCCAGTTGAGTTATTCTCAGTGTCACAGAGCTGTCTTTGAATTCAGGTTGGAGTTTGGGCCCAGACACGACCTCCTGGTCGTCTTTGAACCAGGATATGGTCATGGGCTGGGACCCTGACACCTTACACTCCATGGAGATGTCATTACCAACGTTACCATCGACTCTTTTCAGGGTCTTGGTGAAAGTTGGAGGCATTATCCGATCTGGTTGTTAAAGAAAGGATATCTCATATGTTAATACAGTTTCATTCTGTTTTTAAGAAGCAGCACTGAGATGAAACTCACACTCATAAAAACACCATTTTATCAAATCTATTGCAACGTTTCAGTTTGAAGACATTGACGTAACAAAAGTCCCAAAAAGATTTGTTTAAGTTTTTTAAACAAACCTAATCAATAACTATAGATTTTGAACTAATCTTAATTGATTATAAAACTGCATAGGTAAAAAGCAGAGACCCAAAACTGACCTAAGACGGTGACGGAACATGTGCACTGGTCTTTCCCGACCTTATTCGACACCTCCATCTTGTACTCCGAAGTGTCGCCTTTTTCTGCCGTAAGAATCTTCATGGTGGCAACTTTGTCCTTCAGAGTCATCTTATATTTACGGCCACTGATCATCTCCTTCCCGTCTTTAAACCATTTCACTTTGAGCTCTGGGCTTCCAGAGAGCATGCACTCCAATGTGGCTGAGTCTCCTGCGGTCACACTAATGGACTCGGCAGGTTCTATGATTTTTGCAGGTTCTGGGACAAGACAAACCCATTTGTCATTGACATGTAAAAGTAAAGACACAAGAATTTATAGAATCAAATCTGGAATTAAAATCTCTACAAGTATCTCTGTATCATCTGACCTTGCACCGTCAACGTTGCTTCGCTTTTTTGTTGCCCCGCCTCATTCTCAGCTTGGCACGAATACTTGCCGCCATGACTGATGGCGACTGTTGTTATCAACAAGCTCGCAACATTGTTCTCAAACACCGACTTGACGTTTGGATCTTCATCTCTGAGTATTTCAGAGTCTTTCATCCATTTAACAGTGATGGGTGCAGAGCCTTTAATGGTTCCCTGTAGTTTGACTGTATTTCCAAGAACTGCTGTGGTGCTCTCAACCCTCTTTGAGAAGGTTGGTGGTTCTGGAAAACACATGATGAGTTAAAACTCTAAAGCACAAGATTGACCCTCAGTCTCAATTTAATGAAGCTCTGGTTTACTAACCTTTAAGTTTAGCTAAAGCCTTTGAGGTGACTTTCCCCACATCGTTAGATATGACACACTGATAATCTCCAACATCTGCACTCTCGAATGTCTGGATCTCCAGCCTTGACAAGGAATCCTGAGAGATTATTTTATATTTCTGATCGCTGGTGATGGTTTTCTTATTTTTTAACCAGCTGATTTCAAAAGGAGCCGTCCCTGTGATCTCACACTCCAGCTGAGCAGCTGCTCCCTTCACCGCCTCCAATGTCTGCAGCTCTTTTCTAATGCTTGGGGGCTCTAGGTGCCAAATAAAGTGTTTGTAGTTAATACCAAAGATTTTCTGAACTGTACAATGAGTGTAAAGTGAATCTGAGATCAGACAAACCTTTCACAGCTATGAGGGTGTTGCAGTTCTCGCTGCCAGCGTTATTAGACACCTCACAGGTGTACCTGCCACTGTCAGTGACCACAAGGTTCAGTATCTCCAAAGTGGCAACTCCAGTCTTAAAAGAGATTTTATGTTTTTCTCCATCACTAAGCTCTCTCTCATTCCAGAACCAGTGGATGTGGAGTTCGGGCGATCCTTTGACAGTGCACTGTAAGCGTGCAGTGATGCCCTGTTTCCACGTTAGCTTAGGCTCCATTTTCTTGACAAAGTTTGGAGGCTCTGAAAAGAGTATTTAGTTCAAAAACACCAAGATTTTAAAACAAAGAGAGACGTAAAAAGATCTAAATAACCATGACAGAAGAATCTGAATGAGATGCAAAAGAAAAGGCAAGAAGACAGCAGTGCATAGTGTTAGTATCAGCAATAACCCATCAGCTCATACAGAGGTCTATATGTTTTCCTCAAAGCTAACGGAAGCTAACGGAAGCTAACGGAAAGATCACTTTGAAGATCTTACCTTGAACTGTCACCACAGCCTCACAGGAGGAGGTCCCAGCCTCATTAGTAGCTGTGCACATATACTTCCCAGAGTCCTTCACTTTGGACTTGGGTATCTCAAGAACAGCCACCTTGTCCTCAAAGGACAGTTTAGACTCCATGCTCTGGTGAACTTTTTTTCCGTCCCTGGTCCAGGTGACGGTCACACCAGTGTCCTCGTCCACCTGACACTCCAGCCTCAGTGGGTCATTGACAGCGGCTGACACTGGCTCAAAGGTCTTAACAAAGCGAGGCTTGTTGATAACCTTGAGTTCTGTGGTGAAGGTCGCCGTGCCAACACTGTTGGAGGCCTTGCACAGGTACACTCCCTGATCGGTCAGCTCAAGTCTCTTAATGTGAAGGGAATATTTGTTCTTTTCATATTTCGTGACATAGTTCCCCTCGTCGGAGATGGCTATGTTGTCCTTGTGCCAGACAACTTCCATGGGTGAGGATCCAGTGAGCGAGCACTGAAACACCGCTTGTTTGCCCACATATAAAGTCATTGGGTCTGGTTTTGAAACAAATACCGGCGGGTACATTTCTATGGAGAGCAGGTAGAACATAAATAAATTGTAATAAATTTTGAAAAGTGGAAAAGAATCAACATAAAAAAGAAGCTAATCTGTGCGATGCCAACTCGTTGATCAACGTTTAAACATGAGAACATTTTATCAAATCAAACATGACACTAGATCCAGTTTTTAAACACATCGTCACATGAACATGTGGATATAATTCTCTCTCTCTCTCAAACACACATGCATAAAGTGATGTTGGAAAATGTCCCTCTGGGGTCTTACCGGTGACGATGAGTGAGGCGGTGCAGCTGTCAGTGCCGTGCTGGTTCGAAGCCTTGCAGCTGTATTCACCACTGTCGGCCTTCACTGGGTTCAGGAGCTCCAGAGAGGAACTGCTGTAGCTGCTGATGATTCGATACTTCTCACTCTGTCTGACCTCAACACCAGACTTGTACCATTTGAAGGTCACACTCGGAGCATCCTCGATCTCACATTCGAGCTTGGCGTGTCCGCCAACGTTTATCTCCACAGGTGTGATTTTCAGCCTAAAGACAGGTGGCACTAAGGCACACACAGACAAATGAAATGGTAAATGTTAGTAAAGGAATCTATTAAACAGGTGAAAACAAACTGACTGACCAGGAACATAAATGGTGAAATGAACACAATGGTGGGAGGGAAGTCTGACTGTGGAGGAGAAAATTAGCAAGAACATTAGCCCCGTGGTTTCAAAAGCTGCCAGGAAGAAGATGTTGGGGGATTGTGGGGCTAGGGTTCAAGCTAAAGGGAGGAAAAACAAAGGATTGGTGAAAGATGAAGCAATGTCAAGTTGAAGCCCTGAAAGCATGCAGAGAGAAAGTGCAGATGTGAAGAGAATGAACCAAAGGGATGGTCACACAACAAGGGTTCAAAACAAAGGAACCTGAAGTCACTGACATGCCACAGTGACCGTGACAGACCGTGACGTCTGCCTGAAGACCACCATCACAACCAATGAAGCAAGGGGCTTATTGTCAGAAGCTAAACTTGCATGGCTGTGATGGTTCTGGTCTTTAGACAATTACTGAGTGTGGAACAAACAAGACATGGTGAGTTAGTACCGCCCACTGACCCACTGGTGGTGCTCATGCTGAGCTATGAAATGAAAATAGACCAAGTGACAAATGCAGCGTTGTATGTGAAGTCTTGAATGAACCAGTTGGTGTGAATGATTAGTTGCTCTCAGAGAAAATGGATGAATGAGTGGATGAATGGAAAGTAAATGTTTCCTTTTGTCAAACCTCTTGACACCACAGTGAGTCTTGAAGACGTTGTTGTCCTGCCGGCTTCGTTCTCAGCCTCACATACATATTCTCCTTGATGCCTCTCCTTCACAACTTTGTTGATAACCAGTGTGAATGTGTCGTGATCTTTGGAACACTTGAACTCTTCGCCAGATTTCACCAAATGTCCATTTAAAAACCAGTTCACCTTTGTAACATACTTAATGGTGGTGCTAAATGTCACTTTACTGTCTTCTTCAATCGACAGGTCTCCGAGGGAGGTGACTATTATAGGGAATTCTCTCTGTTCTGGCCTGGGCACTGTGATCTCTTCCTTGAAGATCTCCTCCCTGTGCTCCTTCTGGATGCTGACATCTACCACTTGTTCAGTGGGGGTGGGGGTGGGAGGAAGAGCAGTGGTAAGCATTGCTGCCCCTACATCTTTTTCTCTGCCTTTCAGCTCCACTGACCTCACTTCCTGTCTTGAAACCTGTACTGACTGTTCAAAAGCCATGTGAGTCTCAGAGGAAACTTTGATCTGGGATGAAATAAACTGTTCCATCTTCGCTGCCTTGGATTCCTGCACCACAACCTGCTGCTCAGCTGCAGCACATTCAACTGCCCTTTTAGACTCTGTCCTGAGTGCAGCACTCTGAGATTTAACAGCACTGAAGTCCACCGTACTCTCTGCCACGGTCATTGTTTCTACCATGGATGACAACATTTGCTTAGAGGTAGCCGAGGAGACCTGGGCTCTCTGCGGTTTGTCTAGCTGCATAGTGCCCTGCTGTTCTGAAGTAAGAACATGGGCTTCCTGGTACAAGATGGAATGGAAAGCTGCCTGGAGTTCAGTTCTGAGGTCAGCTGTCTGAGGGTACTCACCCTCAAAAGCCAGAGTGATCTCCATGGGGGCCCCTGCTGTGGTGATAAGGTATGTGAACATGGCCCGTTTGGGCTGTCTTTGGACCTTGACTTCCTGTACGTCTACAGCCTGTAACCTGTCTATGACATCAGCCAGTAACACTGGCTGGTCTCTGGCTACAGCAGACTGTAGCACATCTCTGAGCTGACGCTGTGTTTTCAGACTGGATGGTTTTGGGATCTGAATTACAAATGTCATCTCTTTGGGGAGAGCTGTGGTGTCTTTTGATTCTGATGCCATGAGGGACAGCTTTGGCTGAGTGGTGACAGCAACTTTACTGGACTGAGACTTAGTGATCTCCTGAGAGATCTCACCCATCAGTACTTGCTTCTCATCCATCACTATTGACTGCCTGACTGACTGACCTTCCTGGATCTGAACAGCAAAGTCCTGTTCTGCTGCCTCTAGAAAGACACTGCTCTCAGTGGAGATCTCCTTCTCCTCAATCTGGACAGGCTCAGTGGGAAGTTTTGGCTCCAGAGCCATATGGCAGGTGAATTTATCCACAGCTGTAAGATGCTCTGTGTGACCCTCCTCTAAGGCATGACAATCTGCCACACTGGTGACATGCATCACGTTCCAGCGATCCTCCCTCTGCACTAAAGCGCGCTGCTGCCTGACGTCAGTGGTGACCGGCGTCTCTTTTGGCAGCTGAAGGGGCTGGTAGGACAGCTGCAGGATGTTTTGAGGTCTGGGCTCTGTTCGAGGCTGAGACTGAACTCCAGTCACAGACAAATCCAGCTCTGTTTGGTAATTTGCTGTGAGCTCCCTTCTCTCTTCTGAGATGGCTGCATGGCTTCTTGTCTTTTCTTGTTTCTGTGCTGCCACCTGCTGGTTGGGCTTGTCTGTGATGAGAATGCCCTCTTTGGGCAGCACCTCTACAGACTGAGCTGAATGGAGATGCAACACAGTAGGACCCTGTTTCTGCGGCTGAATAGTGGAAGTGCTGGCCTTGGCCTCAAACTCTGATGTATCCTCACAAACTAATGTCCTCTGCTCATCCTGATTAACAGTGTGCAGCAAAGTGGGACTCTTCCTGGTTCCTGCCTTCTCTGGTGCTGGTTTCTCACAGGTGAAGCTCTCCTCAGATGGAAGGAGGTCCTGGTCTGTGATAACCTGCAGATGCAACAACTGCTCCCCTTCTATCTGAGAATGAATGGACATGGCACTGGACAGACTCGGCAGCTGCTGAGTAGACTCAGCCTGAAGCATTTGCTTCTCTTCAGCCGTTAGAGCTGCCTTCACGAGCTCATCCTTGCAAAGGTGGGCTGACTCCACAGCCGGTCTCTGGATGGAAAACATAGTCTCTTTGGAAAGAGTCTGTTTAGACTTGCTGACTGAAGCCAAGACAGGTCTGTGCTGTTCTTTGCTAATGGAAGATTTCACAGCAGAATCTGCTGTTGCGAGTTCAGATGTGTGGCCTTCTGCAAGAACTTGTTTTTCTGCGGACTGGGCCGAGTACAAAATCTTAACACCTTCCTTTACCTTGTAACCCTTCTCTTGCTGTGGTTTGGGAATGTCCTGCGACTGCTCTTTCAGGATAGATAGCGGTGACTCCACCTGATGCCCACTCACTAGGTGTTTAGGTTCTGATGTGGGCTTTACCAAAGCAGACTTCCTGTCAGCCAGAGGGTCTGTGCTTACGGAAGACAGTGGGTTGAGCTCTTCAGCAACAGCTATCATAACCTTTGACCTTTTTTCTCTAGCCGCCTGAAGCTCAATGACCTCAGGGCTTTGAATGCGGTCACAGTGCTGCTCTGTGAGGTCCTGACTCTCTTCGACAGATGTGGTAAATGTTGCCGTATGAAGCTGTTTTGCAGGAACAGCTGAGACCAGAGGTGGGTGGGTGGGAACAACAGACACCCTCTCCTCTATCTCATGAGCCTGAAGCACTGCTGCCTGGTGGGTCAGCTGCTCATGGTGAACAGTGGCAGCAGAGATATCCAGCTCACTAAGGGAGCTCACTTGCTCACTTGGAATGATCTGCCGGTCTTCAGTGCCGATGGTGTAAACCATCTGATCAGATCTGGCTTTGTCCTGACCTGGGAGGCTGACCTGGTACAAGCGAGACTCAGTTGCCTGTTCTGTCACTGACACCTTATAACCTTTCTTCTGAGTAACTTTCAGCTGCTCCTGTTTGTGGGAAACAGAGACTGATTCTCTGAAAACAACCAGCTCAGCACTACAAGCCGCTTCCCCAAACAGGTTGGAGGCTTTGCATGAATACAAACCACTGTCTTCCTGTTTGATGCTTTTAAGATTGATGAAGCCAGATCCATCTGGGTTGGCTGTAATGACGCAGTTTCTACTTGGCTGAATCTGGAAAGCACCTTTCAACCACTTCACATCAGGTGCTGGATCACCGCTGGCCTTGTAATTAAAATAAACCTCTCCTCCTTCTGAGCATCTGACAGGTTGAATCTGAACTGTGAAAGTCGGAGGTTGACCTGTGACCTTGAACATCTTCTCTACCCATTTCTCTGCTTGACTAACATCAGGCTTTTTCACTTCGAGGTACGTAGTGCATGTTGTCTGACCGAACCTGTTGGTGGCAGTGCAGGAGTACTCGCCCTCATACTCAGATGTGACCTTAGTTATGATTAGCGTGTACTCCTCCCTCTCCTCTATCACTTTGTAAATAGAAGAACTCTGAATAACTTTCCCGTTATGAGACCATTGAACTGTTGGCTTGGGGAAGCCCGACACTCTGAGGGTGAACCTGGCAGTTTCCCCAGAGGTCACAGCGGTTGGAGAGAGCTGGCTGAGGAAAACTGGCTTTTCTTTTTTCTTCTCTAAAGAGGAAGAGTAACGTTTGGATTCTGGTTTGAGTTCAAGTGTTTTTGTTTTCTGGGGTAACTGGACACCAGTGTAGTAGGTTTCCGCTTGGTCCTCCACAGTGGTGATGGTGGTGCTACAACGTTCTGTCGGAAGATATTGAGCAAGACTGAAAACAATATCCACAACACAAATACTGTGATATCAATGAATTCAGAAATATCGGGGTTGTCCTTCCCTGCTAGGATTCTTAGTCGACTAAAAGTCAGAGGATGTTTTGAAAAGCTCTCAGTACGTTGAATAAATAAAGACATGCGTGAATTTCACTTTAGATGTTTCCAATGAAAACCACGTTATAAACATGACGTCTACTAACACAATAAATACATTTATCGACTAAGTGATTAAAAAGGACAACCTGCTCTAAACTAAAATAAGTGAGACAAATTAAAATACTTGACATTTTATTTAAGAATCACAATTTTTTGTTTAATTTGAAACTCAGTGAGGATTTGATTATAATATTAGTATTTAATTAAAAAAAAATATTATTGAAGCTAAAAAGACCAATAATCATTTTAATCTCATGCAGAAATAAATAAATGAATAAACAGCTGTGACGTTCTGATGCTGATGAACATGAAGTCAATTCCATCAAACTTTGAAGGCTAAAAAATAATCATCAGATTGTGTACTCGAAAACCAGTAACTCCCCCGGTATGAAATAAAACATGATCTCAACATGCGTTCGGTTGTTTTGACACCTGCTTTTTGTCCTTAAATTTGAGAATGTGAACCTCAGCTTATTAGAAACACAAAAAAAACAAGATCATACTCCAACATTACATCATCAAATATTTTATTATACAAACCAACATTATGTCTGTACAAATAATCCACAAATTTCATTTAATGCAAGATTTTATTTTACTTTTCCACCAACGCATTCTACTCATCCACCTCTAAAATTACATTTATTTACAAATCATCAAAACTTACATCTACATTTGATAAGTGTCACAGTATTATCAATTTTAAAAAAGGACTCGACTTGATCTGATATGAAATAACCTTTAAAAATCTTCCCTCAAGAAGGAAACTCAAACCCAAAAACCCAAAACAATATATTCTTAAGTTTCCAGATTTACTTTCGATTGTGTGACTGCTTAAAATGTTGATTTCAGAATTATCGTAGGCTAGAATTATAGTCAATTATTATATTAATATGTATGGTAAAGTAAAGTAGACATTGTTTTTAGTAACTTTACTGAGCTGACACCAAATATTCATGTTTTGATTGATCATAGCAATCTTTGATTTGATTTGACATTTTTCTCCAGGAGGAAACTAAAACTGTTAACTTACATGATCTGGACCTTTTTTTCCATTTACTGATTCTTTACTGTCCCAGTTTGAATCATCATATTCTGTTTTCTCTGAGAATATATTTTCTCATTACTTTGTGTAAATAGAAAATATATTCCCATTTACAGTCATTAAATTCACTGATGTCGTCAAAATCTGTAACTACTGTTAAAAACATTATTTCATCCTGTTGTTGAGTTTCAAGGTTAAAGCCGCTTAATTCTAAAATGTTGCCAGAAAACAAAAATTAAAACTGATTTTCTACCAAATATCAAAACAAAACTGATGTGATGTTTTACACGACTTCCAATAAATTAATAAAAATGTAAAGTATTGATTTTTTTTTCACACATACACACGACATGACGACTGGATGCCCAAAGTGAACTCGTCTTTCCTACAGAGTCACAAATGAAATGAGTTGGAGAATAGAACAGAGATAATCGCTGACGGCGTTAACCGCCGCTGATTAAAACTTTCAACAGTAAAAATACATCAAACCTGTTGCAAACTATTTTCTGCTTAATTTAGTCTTTGCTTCACTTGTCAAGTTTCCTAGTAAAGTCACTTGTTGTGGATTCTTGGTCACGTTTTATTTTCTTAATCTTGGTGCAATGTGAAAAAAACTGCCTGTAATAAATCAACTTGGAGTTTTTTTTGAACAACCAGCCTCAAACCTTCAACTAAAACACCTTCAGCAGCGCGGTGCTTTCAATGCACCCGGCTGAGTTTTGGATGATGCACTTATACTCGCCAGCATCACTCTGGGTCACGTTGGTGATGAGCAGGTTGAAATGTCCTGCGGTTTTTTCCTGGATTATACACCTGCTGTCTGTGATTCGGTCTCCGTCTTTGTACCATTGGGCTGTGGGGCTTGGTTTACCACTAACCAGACACTGGAGGACAGCGGGGGTCCCTAACGCTGCTGTGACGTTCGTCAGAGGGATGATACATGTCGGGGCCGTCTCAGTCACCTGGAACTGGAAGCTGCACATATCTGACGACTTCCCTTTAAACTCAATCTTATCATCTTTTGCTGGCTCAGCAAATACGTCAAAGTTAATACTGACGTATTTCTCTCCCTGTTCGCTCGTCTCGTCGTCAGTGTTGGCCACGAGCCTGACCGACCGCTGAGACTCATCAGCCTCTTGCTCAAACTCAAACTCAAGCTCAATTTCTGACATCTGTTCACCATCAAACGACGTGTTGCCAACCATCAGATCAAACTTCTGTGGCTGGACCTTTGCACTTCCAAGCGACACGGCGGTCAACTCTCTGCCCCTGGTTTTCCCTAAGAAAACCTTTGCATTAATCACCACTAGGGAGGCCCGGCACAGAGTTTCCCCAACAACATTAATTGCTCTGCAGGTGTACACCCCACTATCCTGTGAGGACACTTTACAGATCTTCAGGAAGTGGTTGTCTCCATCGGACGAGTGAAAGTATTTTTTGTCGTGAGGGATTTTTTTGTCACCTTTGAACCAGGACACGATTGGAGACGGAATCCCCATCAGGGAACACTCAAACATGACTGTGGTTCCTTCTGGAGTTTCCATGTCACAGATGGGATTGATGAACCTCGGAGGCATCTCTGTGACCTCAAAGGCAATTTTCAATTCATCGTGCTCCTGCGTGACAAAGTCGACCGCTCCCTCCTCATAAATACTCGGCAACACATCCAGTGATATAATCATGCTCTTGTTGTCGGCTGTATACTCAGGAATAGTGATGATCTTCACCTGTTTCTCAAATTCTTTCACCTCATTTTCATCCAATTCAACTTCAAGCAGGATCTCCTGAGGAGACGGAGAACGAGAGGAGTCATCTTCCTCCACGTCAAACTCCATCACGTGTTGATGAGTGACAGCAGGTGGCGCCGGCATAAATCTCACTTCCTGTGATACAACGACTACTAAAGCAACACTTCTGGCTTCCCCGACATAGTTTACAGCCTCGCAGATATACTCCCCCTGGTCTGCTTTAGTGACATTCTGAATTGTTAGCGAGATGCTATCACCATCTCTCTCCATTGTAACTCTTTCACCTGCCTCCAGTTGGGATTTGTTGCAGAACCACTTAACTTCAGGGGAGGGGAGGCCGAACACCTCAGCACAAAACATTAGTGACTCATTTTCAAACACTTTTTTCTTAATGAGAGGTTTAAGGAAGGCAGGAGGGATTCCCTGTACTTTTTCCTGGAGAGTCGCTAGACCTAAAGAGCCCCTCCCTCTGGTGAGGAACTGATTCTCATCCACGTTTATTCCAAGAGTTGTTGTTTCAATGCCATCATCAGTGGGAGATGTCAGGAACTGAAGAGGTGAGAAGAACCTCTCACTGGAGCCTCCAGTTGAGGGTCTTTTGTGTTCGGCAGGGGAGAGGGGAAACTCCTGGGGGGTCATAAACCCACCTAGTGTATCGGAGCTGGGCGTATGGAAGGACATGGGAGACTGGGGAGTGTGGAAGGACTCTACAATTGGCTGCGAGACCTCAGTGGATGAGCCTGGAGTGTAGAACCTCTCGGCAACCTCGACTATCTCTTCGCTCGCAGTGCTGCCAACCTCTATAGACATCTCAGACTCAGGGGAAAGTGGCCTTCCCCAGTCTGTTGGAGGATTGTAGTAGTTATACACGGCACCAAAGGTTACCTCCTCTTCCTCAATGGAGCCGACGGCTACAGCCGCTCCACCAGCATCAACTGCAAGGGTCTCGTCTAAACTGCCTCTTTCATGTCCATCATCAACCACCGGCAGAATGAATGGTTCAACTTTGTGGTCTTCTCTGGACTTGAACAGAAGAGGTTCCAGTTCTGCCTTCACATGAGGCTCAACTATGTCACCAGCTACCGTTTCTTCTACCACTTCTGTTTCACCAGCCTGAGAGTCCGTCAAACTGAGGAACACACCACTGTCAATCGAGGGTTCTGGGATGGAAATGAACTTCTCGCTGAGAAGTTCAACGTCCTCACTCGCATGCTTCACGACAGGCATTAGAACATATCTCTCATTGATTCTTTTAACTTCTTGTTGTTCCTCTTCAGTCAATTCCACCACAACATCATCACCACTCACAGCTTCAGCTTCACTGTGACTCGAGGGAGACGTTGGTGCTGCACTTTGACTCTCCAGTTTTAGAGATTCTGAAATTCTTTTTGGTTTCACGGCAGGAACTTTTTCAGACTGGAAAGGAATGAAGCTGCTAGTTCTATCAAATGTACGAATGGTTTCCTCTCTTATTGTCTCCGTGTGTACAGGAACACAAACAGGTTTCTGTGGTGTTGGCCTGACCAGTTCTGGAGACTGCTGCACCTTGTCTACAAACTGTTTAACAGCACAATGACTTGCTGCTGTAAATGCATCCTCTTCGGTTTCACCTGATATCACACACATCTCCTTGTCTGTGGGCTGGAAGATCTTGGAAGAGGCAGGTTTGGATGCTGCTGGAACAGTGAAATCAGGTTCTTGACGATCAGGCAGAGCTTTGAGAGAACAACGATCTTCTGCCAGATCAGCAGCAAACCTGTTACTACCTTCTGCAGGTATGGAGTCAGGTTTAGGTGAAAAGAGTTGTTCCTGCTGTTCAAGGGAGATTGCGACTGCAGGTATAAACTCCTCAGGGAAAAGTGTTTCTCTTCTCTGCTCCATTGGAGTCACTAAAGCAACCGGAGAGTCTGACTCAAAAGCCTGTTTAATCTGAGAAATTTTTATCACAGCGGCAGAAGCCTGCAGACCACAGCCGGATATCGTCAGAGGCTCTCGAGAGACACCAGGTCTTGGGGCTTTGGCTGTTATCTCTAATGGAGCTTGTGAGCTGATTTGTTTATCTTTTGTATAAACTAGACCCTCCTCAGCAGTATTAATGGCAGCTTTGTGGAATACAGCAGGTTTCTTAACATCCTCTGTGAAACCATCATCCTTGTGACCTTCGCCACCCTTTGAGATTTGCTCTGCCACTTGAAAAGAAACATCAGCAATGCTTGTAACTTCTCCCAGTTTATTTCTGGCAACACATTTGTACACTCCAGCATCAGTGTACGTAAAACTGTTAATATAGAGCCGGTAAACCTTATCATCTACCTCAGTTCTGTATTTTCCACTTGTGATTTTGAGGCAAACATCATCACAAAACCATGAAACCTCAGCGGCAGGTTGACCTACGATCACACACTCCAACACGGCAGTGTGGCCTTCAGAGCAGGTGACATTCTCTAATTCTCTGATGACACGAGGAGCTTCAACAACCACATCAAAAGAGAACGTGAACTTATGTTTGACAGTCTGAGAGGCTCCATCATCAACGTGCACATCTGACATTTTCTCTGTGACAGTCTGAGATTCGCCCTCACTCCTTTCTCCAGTCATCTCAGGGACGGGAGTGGCAGCTGTAATTCTGATTTCTACAGGTGAGGAGCTGAAAGATTCATCCGAGCTGCGGGGCCTGTGGACCACTACCTGAGGCACCTGTAGAGTTTCCTTTTCTGAAACAATGTAGGACCGAAGTTCCTCCTCCATCACGCTCTCCTTCTGCTTCTCACTCTTCTCCGGCTCTTCTGTAACTAACACCTCCTGTGTGACACCCAACGTCCTCATCACCTTCTTGTCTGAGACCTCGAGGGTGGCACTACAGATTGATTTGCCATGTTTATTAGATATGACACAGTCATACATGCCCTGGTGGTCTGTTGTTGGATAGTACACTGTTAGATTTGATTTGTTGGATTTGCTTATGATGTCATAGTCAGGGTTATGGGCTAATGGGTGGCCATCTTTGAGCCAGGTGACTGCAGGAAGAGGGTCACCTTGGAACTGGCACGTAAACTCTGACATCTCACCAATCTTTACTTTAAGTGAAGATATTTCTTTTACAAACACTGGTTTGGAGGCTCGGGCACTCGGATCCTCTTGTGTTACTCTTTTAGACCCTTGACATTTGGGAACAGCCTCTTTCAAATTTGACTCCTCTTGGACTCTCTGCTCATCCTTTTTTATAGCAGCAGATTTAAGACTCTCTTCACTCATTTCATTGCCCAGTTTTGATCTTATCAAATCTCCACTGTCTTCTCTCCTCACACCTACGAAACCCTTCTGCTGTCTCTCTCTTGTAGTTCCTGATTCCTCTCTCCTCACTCTACCTTCGCTCATCTCCGACTGGAAGCGTTGACTGATGGATTTATCAGCAGTCATTACATACTCCTCCCTGCTCCACCTCCTCTCTGCCTCTCTTTCCAAATCCTCTTGTCGAGCAAGGCATGGGGAACGTCTCCTGGAAGGTTTATGAGGGGTTTCCCCCTGAGCAGATTCAAATGTATAACCCTCAAAAGGAACATTTGAAAGTTGGGTTGGTGAGTGCCTCTGAACTGGTGAAGTTTTGGGAACCATTGTATCTTTTAAATCATCAGAACTTTCGACAGGCACATCTGTGTGGTGCAGTAAACCGGGACGTGTCAGAGAATACCTCGTTCTCGAAGAAAACTCATGAGGAGGAGTTGGTTCTACTCCAGTTGCATGTTGAGGGGGTGATGGTTTTTTTGTTGGTAAGACTTCACCAGCAAGCGTTACATGTGGAGGCGGAAGGTCTGTGGGATGGGTTTCGGATGGTGGAACAATTAAATCGCATGGCAACGTGGAGCCAGCCGATTTGTATTGACTATCCAATGTCCACTCAGACTCCAGTTCAGCTACTTCCTCCTGTTCGACAGCATCCTGTTGCCATTTCAGGATCCGCTGAGCCAGTGCTTCCTCCTCGCTTACAAAGTACTCACTGTCCCTTTGCAACCTCGTCTCACGCCCCTCTGTGGGCAGGTCGCCAGCGGGTGGCCACTGAAGACTTTCACTCTGCTGATCTTGGAAAGCAGAAGCAACACACTCACCCAAGAGGAATTTATCTTTAGCTGTTCTCCCTGGGGATGTTTTGCTGCTGTGGGCCCCTTCAACAGATTGTAAAGCAGGAGACTCAGCAACATTTCTTTCAACCTCAGAGGCTGTTTTTCCCTGCATCTGTGGGTAACCCTCCACCCAGTCAGGCTCAAGCTTCACAGCTTGCTCTTGTTCCATCAGAACATTCTGCTGCCATTTCATTATCCGCTGATTCAAGGCTTCCTCTTCACTGACAAACTTCTCACTCTCATTCTTCAGTTCAGAGATGTTCTCCCTTGACAGCTGAAGCTCACACTCTTCTCTTGTCTTCTCAAAAAACATCTTTTGAGCTCTGGCTTTTGTTCTGGGTAGAGATTCAGACTCCACTTCTGCTGCTTTAGCTTTTACTCTGGGAGACTTTTGTGCCTCGGTTTCCAGCTCTGTCTGCCTGGTTGTTATTCTAGCTTTAGGCTCAGGGGCAGATGTTTCACCCGGTTCTGTGCTACCTTTTACTTTAGGGGACTTTGAGAAGGTTGCATGGCCTACAGTTGCTCTTTCCTCCTGCTGAATATGAATGTGGCCCTCAGGATCCATGTACTGTGGTTCTGCTGGCATGGGCAGATCCGTTTCAGGGTGGAATTGCTCATCTTCTGACATCTGCATGCCGTGCTGCCATTTACTGACCCGAATGGCCAGAAGTTTCTCTTCATTCTCCGTCCGTTCTGCTTCGAGGCTCCTCTCATACTGAGCCCTCTCCCCTGCATATTCCTGTTCACAAAGCTCATCTGTTGCTGAACTGCGAGGTGTTACAGCTTCACCGAGTAACCTTGCTTTGACAGGTCTGACTTCTCTTGGTCTGGGCAACTCTCTCAGTTTGTCCTCTTTCATTCCAGGGAACAAATCTGCTTCCACTTCTGAAGCTCTGGTTTTCATTCTTGGGGATTTTTGGGTGATCGTGGCTGGTGCCGCACCTTCCACGCCTTCTAACCTTGCTTCCATTGTGAATGACTTTTCAAGCTGGGAGGCAGATGTTTCTATTTCTTCTCCTCTGGTTTTTACTTTAGGTGATTTGAGGGTTGATGTAGTTGCAACCGGAGGCGTGGTTACTGTCTCTACAGATTCTCTTTTCTCTTTTGCCTCCTGCTGAGTGAAAACGTGGCCCTCAGGCTCCATGTACTGCGTCTCTGCCAGCATGGGCAGATCCGTTTCTCCGTGAAATGTCTCCTCCTCCTCCTCCTCTGATGGCCTACTCCTTTGCTGCCATTTCCTGATCCGCAGGGCCAAGAGTTTCACCTCGCACTCCATCCGATCAGCTTCCAGGCTCTTCTCATACTGAGCCCTCAAAGACTCACCTTCATATGGCTCAACGGCTTCTGTTGTCGCTATGTCTTCTGATGTCACTGCTTCTCTTTGGAACTTCTCTCTGGCAGATGTGACTAACTTTGGCCTGGTTGACTCTGTGGGGCATATCTCCCCTTTACCAGGCTCAACTGGGACAGAATCCCTGTTTTCAGTGCATGTTGGAGTCTCTGGATATGCTGTTGTTTCAGAGTCCTGGGCTTTACGGTGACTTAGTTCAGCCTCTTTTGCTGAAGAAACAACGCTGTGATGCTCACTTAAAATCTTCTTCAAGCTAATTTCTGCCTGAGATTCACTCAAACTCTCGACTTTTTTATCTTCCAATGTCCTTGAATATCTCTCACCTGATTTCCCTTCAGCACTCTGCACCAGAGTTTCAACCAGCTCACCTCTCATGATCTGAATAGCCCTGGTTCTGGACTGAGGCTCAAATGAATGCCTCACACGAGGCTGCGAGGGAACCCCCCTGGAAACGTTACCTTGAAACTCCCTATGACTCTCACCAACATCAAATGGTCGATTGAAATGTTGAACATCAGGCAGAGACGAAGGTTTGACCCGGAGCCTCTCGACATAATCTGTATAACTTGGCTCACTGGTAACTGATTCTAACTCAAACTCAGAGGAGGACATGGTGGAGATTGAAAGCCTCTTCTTCTGTTTTACAGCTTTCTGGAGCGTGGTAAGTTTTGTTCTCACCTCATTGTGAAGGCTCTCAGTGTCACTGAACCTGTCACTGTACCGGTCGCTGCACCTGTCACTAAATTTGTCACTGAACCTGGCACCGGTGCGCCGGTCACAGTAGATATCACTGAATCTGTCATTGAAACGCTCAGACCTGTCAAACATGGGCGGAGGAGATGGAGCACGCTCAGAGGCAGTTTCCAAACATTTAGACTCTTTCTCTGACTCTTTATCTTTTGAATGAGAATCAGAGCGAAAGTACACAGTGCGCACCAGAGAATTCTTAGACCGACATCTTCCCTGATGAACTTTAGACATTTTGTCAAATGGAGACCCTACACACCGGAGGTCCACCCTAAACTTCCTCTCCTTCCTCTGCTCTGCCATAGTGTCTACACTTTCATGTGCTTTGGCCGAGCGTTTAACGAAACCCAGGTAGTTTGCAGACTGCTCCTCACTTAGTGACACCAATAGTGATGCTGTGGACTCTGCAGAACCCTCTGTGTTTATCGCCATGACCTTATAACTGCCCGAGTCCTTCTCTCTCACAGCATCAATAACCAGGCTGGTCGTGTGCATGTGCATTCTGCTGTCAGTGCAGATCCTACGTCTGCGCTCTTTGGGAACAGATCTGTTGTTATGAAACCAGAGAATAGTTGGTGGAGGGCAAGCAATTAATTTACACTTTATCTCAACTGCTTGCCCCTCCAGAACTGACTGGAACTTGAGTTTCTTTGTGAAAGACGGTTTGATGTTATCTGTCCACGAGCTAATAGAGGAGGTTCTGCTGGAGCAGCGGTTGGCTGACACCAGGCCGTGATCCAGGAAGTCCTCTGTGTCAGAGAAGGCTCCTCTCAGCTGTTGAGTGCTGGTGACTTCAACGCTGCTGAGACGTGTTTCTCCTTTACTGTCATGATAAAACAGTTCTGCAAAAGAAAAACAACTGTCAGAACAACTCAGCCTCATGGAGTTAAAAAGAGAGGAATTTGAATGAATCATTAATGGAAATATTAAATGCATGCTGGGAGTCACAATGCTATAAGAAATAATTTCACTCACCATATTTGTTCGAATAAACGCAAGACTTGATTCTTTTTACTAGAAATCTGCAGGAAGTTTTGATCCTTCGTCTGTGGAAACTTCTTCAAAACATAAATTATTTTATTATTATTAAATGCATATTTCCGGTATGTGCCGCTAACAGTCGCTTGCTTAACTTTTTCATGATTGCTTTGGTTTTTTTTTTTTTTATAGAACATTCCTTACCTGACTTGCAGACAGGAGAATAAACGCCCTTTCTAATCCTTAAACTTAAGAGGAAATGAATGATGCACAAGACTAAATTCCAAAACTTTAACAAATTAAGCTAAAACTGAGTGAGAAGGCGTTTATTCGAACTAATATAGGTTGTTATTTAGAATGCAAACCACAGGAATCACATCCCACTATCTGCAAGCCAGGCTAAGAAATATTTTGCAGGAGGAAGGTATCAGTTCCAGATGCAGTAAACCTCCATATCTTTTAAAGGACATTTCAAATCTTGGAGCTTTAAAAGATATATATCCTGCACCTTTTCAGGGGAAAAGACCAGAGATCCGTCATGCCAAAATGAAACGAACTCTTGGATGCAAAAACGCAGGTGTCAAAACCCAGAACAAGCAAGTTCTGTCAGTGCTCGTCTGTAGGAAACCATGAGAACAGAACCACAGTAGAGGAGGTGGAAAAACACAAACACCTGGAGCTTTCTGTCAGGACACATAAAGACCACATGCAGCTGTGGAAATCCAAAGATCATTTAAAGGGACAGTTTAACACAATGTGGTATTTAAAAGCTCTAGAAGTAGTCTGTGGGTGCAGGCCAACTGAAATCCAAATAATCCAGAACACATGCATCAATACATCAGATGTGTCTCTACAGAGTTTCCAGTTTAACTCATGTTCACTGAGTCACAGCTTGGATCACAGCGAGCCGCTCGGACAGAGGTGAAACAGAAATCTGGTCAAACTGCTCCTGTCCCGCTCGGCCTGCTCCTCACGTGTGACAGAGACCTGCTGTTTGCCATGTATGACGTCATTAACTTCACATGTTCTTACCTTTGACTTCCTGCTCAATCTTGGCTTCGATCTGCTCTCTCACATGAGTCACTGTGAAGGAGAGAGAGAAGACTTCACTCACTGAGACACTGGACTTCCACATTCAAAGTTATTTACCTTCAAACTATCGTTGCTCATAAAGTTTCAAAGCCAAAGCTCAAAGTTTATTCTAGAACCTGGAAACAAGACAAAGTGAACTGAACTAAAGTCTTACTCCTCGTTTCATGAGTAGATTGTGTTGTAAGTATGTGAACATGATGAAGAATGAAGACGACACCAACATGTGAGCCAACTCCATAATAAAACACAAACCATGAGAGACAGTGGAAAGCAGAAGAAACCCGGTAAATTGTCCGGGCTTTTTTTAAATCGTCAAGAGTGAACATTCTCGCTTGTGTAACAATTCTCATCTTAACTTATTCTGTTACTAAAGTTACGTCTCTAACATGTATATTTGTTGAAATGTATTCTTCAGACCAACGAGAACTTTGTTTCACACAACAAACAAACGAGTCGGGGTTTCCTGGAGGGAGGAAGTTATTACACATGTGAGTTTCCTGAGCAGGAGAAAAGACGAGGGTGAGGAGGAGTTTGTCCCTGTGCACAGTGATGATGAGGAGGAGGAGGAGGAGGAGGAGGAGGAGGAGCAGGAGGGGTGTCTCAGTGGAACAGTGCAGTTAGTCTGAGGGATGTCCCGTCCTTTTTTTTTAAACACTGAGAAAAGTTAGAATTATTTGAAAAAGTCTGTTTTAAATTCAGTCTTTCCTGGTTGAACAGAGATTCTACAGATTTTTAACAAAGTCTAAAATGAAATGTTGTCATGAACTAGTTTGGGACGTCCCCCTCAGGACATGTTTGAGTTAATCTCACAGGAGGAAGAACGAGTGACGTCAGAGGGAATCTGGCAAGGCCGAGGAACCACAGGTTACCTTCTTCTTCTGTGGTAATGGTGAGGGTGGCCGAGCACGCCGCCTCTCCAGAGATATTGGCCGCCCTGCAGGTGTACTGTCCGGCGTGCTCAGAAAAGGCGTCGACGATGATGAGTGTGGCGGTGTTCGTCACCTCGTCGAAGTGGAACACCACATTCTTAGTGGGCCAGACTGGCTGCCGGTTGTGGAACCAGCTTATCTCTGGCTTCGGCGTGCCGGACACACATGCATGGAAGCGGGCCACCTCGCCGTGCGGCACCGTGCAACTTGTGATTGGCTGGATGAAAACTGGCTTTTGACCAAGGGGGGGTTTCTTTAGACTGGTGAGGCGAGACGACACGTATGTCTCAGCTAGACTGTCCACCTTTTGTTTTTGTCCTGAAAGAAAGAAGTTTGTCCTCTGGTTTGTTCCATGTGTCTGATTAGATTCAACATTCATCCCAGTCAGTGTCGGCCATTTGAACCACAAACACACAAAGAGACAGAGAGCGGACTGTCGGGGGCCGGTGGTCGGATAATTAAGATAATCTGAGATTGTTCATTACGATGTAAACATGAAACTCGTCAGTGCAGTTTGTATTTCTACACAGGTATGTATATATGTATACACAGTGTTGAGCGTATTCATCTTCTGCTTTCATGACATTCAGTCGATGTCGTACGTTGACCTGCTGCTCATCGGGAGGATGATTCAGAAAGACGCTCTGATGTCACACATCTACAAACACGCGACACCTCACAACTCCGTGTGGAGAATGTTACAGTCGACCTCGGCCGCTCCCCCTATCAACAACAGCTTCTATATGGAGGAAACAGACTGACCGTCCAGTGTGAGGATGGCGGAGCAGGAGACAGTGCCGGCACTGTTCGTGGCCACGCAGCTGTACTCGCCCTCGTCCTCTGGGTACACCCTGGAGACCTCCAGCTGACAGCTGTCGTCAAACAGAGACATCCTGAAGAAGTCTGACTGCTTGATCTCCTTCTCCCTGTGGAACCAGGTGATCTTCACATCTGGACGGAGGACAAAGACAGGTTATGGTGAGCGCTGTGATGGGGGAGATAACGGAGGTGACGGAAGTGTTTAGTTTTCTTACCATCTCCACGGACTCTGCACTGGAAGCGAGCCGGTTCTCCCTCACAAGCTGAGGTGTTGGCGATGGGTGAAATGACGACAGGCGGAGCAACAGGAGCGGCGGAGTCCGGAGACACCACTTCTGAAACTAAGACGCACACAAACCTGCATCTTCACATGTCCTGTCTGAAACATTTCCTTTGTCTTTGTCCAACATGTGTAACGTCCTACCTTCCACGTTGAGCGCTGCAGTGCTCGTGGCAGTACCATAGTCGTTCTTTGCTTCACAGTTGTAGACGGCGGTGTCCTCGGGGAAGACCTCGATCAGCAGCAGCGTGTGCTCGTCGCCGTCGTGAAGGAACTTGCACTTGAAGCCCGGAGACAGGGCCTGGGAGTTTTTATACCAGAAGACCTGAGGCTGAGGAACGCCGCTCACCTTCACGGAGAAGCGAGCCGGTTTACCAGCTTCTAACGACTGAGGCTCCATGTGGCGAAGGATCTGCGGAGGCTCTGGGACTGAACGAAGCACGAAACAAACAGTCGGTCATCTGCTTGAAATATGATCCTTTCATGGTATTCACCTCCCTGCCTCACTTACTGTTGACCCGGAGGTGCATGGTGCTCCTGTTTTTGCCGGCGATGAAGATGTACTCCCCGGCGTCACTCCTGTAGGTCTCAGAGATGGTGAGGCGGTGCAGCTTTCTGATGGCCACATAGTTGAACCGTTCCTCCACAGAGACTTGGATCTCCACCCCGTTCCTCAGCCAGCGACCCTCCACATCGTCCTCGTTCACCTCAAACTCGAAGGTCGCTCGTTGTTTCTCCAGAACCTTGGACAGAGGAAGGAAGGTTTCAGATTTACATGATTCATACATCACATGACTCCAAAATGTACCCATGAACCTTTGCTCTTAATCAAAGTAGCTGTCTCACTGTAATTTCCCGCTCGGCAGGTTCAGAGATCCGGATGTCGCGACCCTCGACTGTGAGCTGAGCTTTGGAGACACTCGACCCAGCCACCACTGAATACACTCCAGCATCGGACATGCGAACCGTCTGGATCATCAGACGGTGAACGTACTTTTCTGCTGTCACGATGTACCTGAGACACAGCAGCTCATTTATTAACCACTAATAAAGAGCAGCAGACGTCAGCAGCAGGGTCAGTAAAAGTACGACAGTGTTGGTGAAAACGTACCGTTCCTCCGACAGGTCCAGCTCCTGACCGTCCTTCATCCACATCACCTGGATGTTTGGCTCCGTAACCTCACATTCAAATATCGCCTTTTTCTTCTCTGTGATCTTTATGTCCTTGATCTTCTTGGTGAATTCAATCACTCGGGCTGAAAACAACGGAAAACATTGAGCTCAGAGCGTTGACATGATCACAGGCTGGATTTCAGACATCGTGCTAAATGAGCTTGAGATCAACTTCTGTTTGGTATTATTATGTTTTTGGTATTTCCAGATGCTTGAGCTCATGAAACATGCATCGGTTACCTTCCACAAACAGATTTGCGGCGGAGGCAGCTGAGCCGGCCACAAACTGGTACTCTCCTCCGTCTCCGAAGTGAACATTTCGGATGGTGAGCGAGTGCGTGAGCTGCCGACTGCGGACCTGACATCTGTCCGACGACTTGACCTCCACGCCGTTCTTCAGCCATTTGTAGGTGATGCCCTCGTAGTTGACGGTGACCTCGAAGGTGATGGTGTCTCTTTCCTGAGCGTTCAGGTCTTTCATCATGGATGTGATCATGATGGCTGGAGAAGAACAAATGTCAGGTCAAACACAAAATGTTGTTCTTTTACTGCTTTGAATTGTTTTTAAATTAGAAAATAGTAAATTTCACACAATCCTGACAAAACATTTCAACTTGTCACATATTCCAACTTTCATGTGCTCAGGAAAGGTTTGGACGTTATTGTGACGTGACATGACTGGATTTGATTTGAACATGTTCTCACGGGTAACGGTGAGCGTGGCGGACACTCGATCGTTGCCGCAGACGAAGGTGTACTCTGCGGAGTCGTTCCTGCTGGTGTTCATGATCTTCAGCTGGTGAAGTTTTCCTTGAACCACGATCCTGAACTTCTCGCTCATCTCGATCTCCACGCCGTCCTTCAGCCACGTGGACGGGACGTTGAAGTGAGAAACTTCACACTCGAACGTGGCCACCTGAGTCTCTGGCACCTGCACGCTCTTCATGGGTTTGGTGACTTTCAGAGCTGCAGCAACATATCGAGCATTTGTTATGGTTGTAGCTGAGCAGCAAATTCTCCCAATAATGTAATTTGCACAAATAAGCAAAACAGTTTTTAATGACATGGAACAAAAATAAATGACATACATTTATTAAAACATTCAATCTTTTTTACAGTCTCTTTACAATGAATTTGTAAAACTAGAAACATCTATTTATATACAAATACAAATCTATTGTTTTATTTTAGTTTAAACCTTTTACTCTGAATTGTTCACATTTTGAAGTTGTAAAATATGAATTCATGAATTAATTAACGTTCAAATTAATGTCAATCTACAATAATTCAACAAATTTGTTCTTCTACTAAATTTGTAATTGCACAAATCTTCAATGCATTTTTAAATGTGGGTTACTGAGAGGTTTCATCGTGTAGAGCAGTTCATATTAAAACGTTACGTACCCTCCACAGTGAGGGTGGCGCTGCACTGCAGGTGTCCCACCACAGCACTGTACTCTCCTGCATCGCTGGGGTTTACGTTCTGCACAATCAGTTTGTGAGCTTTTCTCTCCGACAGAACTTTACACTTGCTGCTCGACTTCAGCTCTACACCTTTAAACATCCACCTGACGGGGATGTTGTCATGTGACAGGCTCATTTCAAAGGAGGCAGTGCCGTCCAACAATGATGTCACGTCCTTCATCTTCTTAACAATCTTGATCGCTGCAGACAAAAGGTTTTAAAAGTTAAAATATGAAAATGCTCAATATTTGAAGCTAAAGATATTTGATATTATCAGTATAGTAATGTGCATGTGTGTAATGATTAGTGTTAGAATGTGAAATTATGGATAGCTCATATTTTATTTCTTCTTTAACACTATTGTAAATATAATATCAGAAATAATTTGTTACCAGTCAAAGACAAATACGAACGATCCGTTTAAACTCTCACAGAACATCAGTGATACTCACTCTCCACGTTGAGCCTGGCATTGGCCGACAGTTTTCCCAGTTTAAAGGAATAAACGCACTCGTCCTGTGAGTTGCAGTTCTTCACCCTCAGGGTTTGGACCATGCCGTCTGACGTGATCTCGTGCTTGTCGCTGCTCTGCAGCTCCACACCGTTCTTGATCCACTGGGATCCCTTCACGTCTGGGTGGGTGAGCTCCAGCGTGAACACCGCCTCCTGGGTTTCTGTCACCGTCTGGTTTCTGAGGGTTTTCTTGATCTTCACAGCTAAAAGACGGAAACAAACAAGTATGAGAAACCTTATGATAAAAACAAGAATATAGTGATGATACTAATCAATAACTGCTTTATTCTTTTCATTATGTGTTATTATCATTGAAACACCAACAAATGTAATAACACCGACACTGAACACTGCACTTACCCTCCACCCTGAGGTTGGCAGTGGTTTTGGAGTTGGCCACCTGGTAGGTGTACTCCCCGATGTCCTGCGGTCTGGTAATGACGATGACCAGGCGCCTGATGGCTCCGTTCACCTCGCTCACCACATTCTCATTGAAGTCCACAGAATGACCCTCCTTCAGCCACTTCCCCTCAGCGTTGGCGTTGGCGACTTCACACTCCAGCTCAGCTGTCTGAGACTCCGCCACTGTCACGTCCTGAAGCGGCCGTGTGATGGCACCACCTGGTGGCAGAATAAGAAAGCTGATAACTTGATGATTCCGAGGCAGCAGAGAGGCTCCATCAAAGATCTGATGATGTGTCACTAGTAATTCAGTGAATAAGGTGGTAAAGTCCTCCGGTTGAGACATACCTGAGACAGACAGCTTGGCACTGGACATCTTTTCACCAGCGTGGAACGTGTACTGGCCCTCCTCGTCTTTCATGGCATCGATGACAGTCAGAGAGTGAGCTTTGTCCTTGGAGTCCATCTTGTGTTTGGGTCCAGGTTTGAGTTGCTGGTTCCTGAACATCCAGACTGGGTCGATACCAGGGTGAGATACTTCAACGTTAAAAGTGACGTTCTGGGACTCAGAGCAGACTTTGTCCTCCATGTGCTTCACAATCTGAACCTCTGTAATAACAACAACATGGTCGGTACAGGAAGGTGGAAATTCAACTGTGACCAGAGGAAAATAAAATCACTCTTACGTTCGACAGTTAGGTTGCAGCTGGTGTCAACTTTGCCAACCACCAGTTTGTAGTGTCCTTGATCAGTGGCGTAGGTCCTGCTGAAGACCAGACGCTGCTTGGCTCCCTTTGCCACCGTCTGGATTCTGTCACTGGGCGTCAGCAGTTTGTCGTTGTGGTACCATTTGACTGAGCTTATATCTTGAGCAGATATCTTGGCCTCCAAAACAGCTTTGGTGCCCTCAACGGAGGACATGTCCTTCAGAGGCACCACAATGTCAATGGCTGTGATCAGAGACGAAACATTATGATTAGAGACGTTCAAAGAGATGATTACAGTCGGATATCACTTCTGACACTAATTCTGACTCTTACTTTGGACACTGAGTTTGCCTGAGGTGGAGATGTCTTGTGCAGGAACCAAGAAAGAGTAGGAGGCAGCATCTTCTCTGTTGACGTTCTCCAACAGCAGCTTGTGAACCAGTTTGTCGATTACAATGTGGATGCGGTCCGAAGCAGAAATGGCCTGGCCGTTCTTCATCCAGGTTCCCTCAACGTTCTCCTGGGAGAACCTCACCTCCAGCTGAGCGATGTCACCCTCACAAACTGTGAGGTCGGTCAATGGCTGCATCAGGGTTACTGGGCGCACTAAAGGTGGAGACACATCATTGCAATCACATTATACAACAACTACAACATGTGCAGCTGATGACGAGGGAAAGACACAAGTTGAGTTGAACTTCTCTTACATTTCATCTTCAGTGAGGCACTGGTCCTCAGATCTCCACATACAAAAGTGTATTTTCCCTGGTCCTCTTTCCTGACATCCTTGACAGACAAGGTGTGTCTCCCTCTGCGGGAGGACATTAGGTATTTCCTGCTGGAAGAGAGCTCCTTGTCTTTGAAGAACCAGCTGCCTTCAGCGTCCTCACGAGAAAGCTCAACCTCAAACTCTCCAGCGTAGGTCTCTGGTACCTCAATGTTCTCCAAGTGTTTGATGAGCTCCAGGGCAGCGCCTGGATACAAAACGACATCAAGAGCTATTATCTACCAATCCACCAAAATAAGAGCAAGTAAAACGGCAGATGGGAAGAGATTACCTTCAACAATGAGTCTTGCACTTGTCCTGATGTTTTCATCATCTATCATCACACAGGTGTATTCTGCATCATCCCTCATTTCAACCATCAGCACAGACAGGAAATGAACCTTTCTGTCCGAGTGCATTCTGTATTTGTCTCCGGAGAAGATCTCCATGTTGTTCTTAAGCCACTTGACTTTGACAAAAGGTTCGTTAGTTTCACACTCAAAGGTGACCATCGTGTCCTTCTCATTGGCACTGGTGTCTGTCAGGTTCTGGGTAAAGTTAATCGCCACCTTGGCTGTAAAGAGAAAAAATTAGATATGTTTGAAATAAAATAAAGAAAATGACAAAGTTATGGAAGAAGTGTAAAGTGACATAATTACCTTGCACAAGCAAAAAGGCGTGGCTTGAAGATTCCCCAGCAACATTAATGGCTTTAACCATGATGCTAGCAGAATCCTCGACTGTGACGTCTCTGATCACCAGTTCACACACATGATCCTCAGGCCAGTACCAGTAAATACGGTCTGACTTTTCCAGCTGAATGCCATTCTTGAACCACTGGCACTCAGGTTCTGGTCTGCCCACGACTCTGAGTCGGAAACGAACCTCATCCATTGGAGCAACGGTCTTGCTGGCGATGCGTTCCAGGATCCTGGGAGCCTCCATGCTAGGGGAGAGCTGGACCCTCTCTGGTTTGATTGTGGGGATGGTGACTGTGCCCTGTTCCTCCAGCCTCTTCCGCTCAGCCTCCTCCTTCTCTTTCAAGTGATGAAGCAGGTCCTCCTTGGTCTTCTTCAGTAGATCCTCATAAGACTCGTCTCTCCTACGAGACTTAAACTCCACAGCAGAGATTGACTCGTAGAAACCTTCCTCTGTCCTACGCTTGAACTTACTTTTTAGCTCTTCCGATTCCTCTGAGGTTTTCTCATGGGTGATTCTCTGTGTCTTACGAAGCTTAACAACTTCCCTGTCCTGTGCAGCATCACCAGGTTGGTCAACCTTCATAACATCAAATGCAATTCTTCCAGGTTCATGTGAAGCCTCGGCAGCCCTCTGTTCGGGAGCACGACGCAGGACAGATCTAAAGTCCTCTTTCTGTTGGATCTCCAGCTTCACAGTGTGCTCAGTTGTGCCCAAAGGATTGTCTGCAACCACCCTGACCTCTCCTGAGTCATATGACTTGATGTCAACAATCTCCAAATAGTAAATACCATCATAACGAAGTCTGTATCTTTTGCTTTTGCGGATAAGTTGTCCGTTAAGGTACCAGTTAACTTTAGGTGCTGGATAACCGGTCACCCTGCAACGGAATCGAGCAATGTCGCCTTCAAGCACTCTGGCTGGTTCAGGGAGAAGGACAATCTCAGGTTTCATTTTCTCAGTTTCTTCATCAGCAGTGACTCCATAGGGTCCTCCCTGATGAGCTTGGCGCTCCATCTCATCCATTCTGTAAGCTCCCTTCCTGCCTTCAGGAAGCTGACTTTCCTCAACGAGACCCTTCTCATCCTTGACGATCAGGGTGGCCGAGGTCTGGTCGACTCCGAACTTGTTTGTGGCTCTGCAAGTGATGACACCGCTGTCTCTAGCATAAGCAACTTCGTAGTCAAGGCTGCAGTAGCCAAATTCATTGACCATGCGCAACCTGTTAGCAGCAGCCAGGGGTTTGCCATCGTGCAGCCACTCCACTAGCATGGTGGGGTCACCAATAGGAGTCAGTCTGCACTCAAAATGAGCAGGGCCGAAACGCTTCATTCTGATAGAGGTCAGCTTTTTCTTGAACAGTGGTTTCTGCTGCTTCTCTTTGTCGTAAAGGTCGCCCTCCTCCCACTGCTCTTGGCCATATCGCAGATGAAGGGGCTCCAACTCTGGAGCTGCAATCTCCTTAGCCTTGTACGTTCCTTTGGTAACAATGAGCTTCCTCTCAGCTTGAGGGGCAGTGAAGTCCACCTCCACATTGACTCTGCAGCGAGTGGTGTCTCTACCAGCCTTGTTGATGGCAGTAGCTGTGTACCAGGCGCTGTCTGTGCCTGAAGCAGATGGGATCTGGAATTTGGCCTCTCCTCTGGTTCCTTCGATCCTGAAATACATCATCATTCAAATATATTGATCAGCACATTTTATTCACTACTCTCACGACTCAGAAAATCATTCACAGCTAAAATTGAAGATACATACTTGATGTGTGGGTGCTTGTGTGGTGAGATGATGTCACTGTTTTTCAGCCAGACAATATCAGGCAGAGGGTTTCCAATGGCTTTAACAGCCAGTTCAACCAGAGTGCCCTGTTTGACTGTGATGTTTTTCAGCTTGTCGACAAACTGAGGGCGAGCTAGACTTTCTCGAGCTGTGGATGTGAGACACAGAACAGGATTTATTAACAGATATGTCCTTCAAAGCTGAAGAACGTCATCTGATCCCCTATGATGAATCTGTGAAGCAGACTTACCGTCAACAGTAAGATTTACAGAAACAGAAGTTCGACCAGCTCTGTTCTGAGCAATAACTGTCCATTCTCCAGAATCTTTTGGCATGGCAGGGACAATGATCAGGGATTGGATACCGTCTTCTTTAATCACGATCTTGTGGGTGTAGTCATTAACCACTTGTTGTCCTGGGAAAAAGATAAATGGTTTTACAAAAGGCAGAAGTAACAGATAAAGGGGCATTTCTGGAATATGTTGAAATCTGTTTTTCTCACCATTGTGGAACCAGTAGGTGTCGGGCATGGGTCTGCCAACAACCTTCAAGTCAAATCTGGCAGTTTGCCCCTCAGAGCATTTTATTGAGGATGGTTTCATAACAAACACAGGTTTGTAGAGTCTTTCCAGTTGAGCCTCATCTGTCTCATCGAGACGGCGGGCGGGAGAACGGCTGGGAGAGCGACCCGGTGAGCGGCTCAGAGAACGAGGAGAGGTGGACCTAAGAAAAAGGTCGGGTTTTCAGATTGAACGATCTGACAGAAGTCTAATTTATTGTGAATGTCAGTAGTATCTTATAAATACATAACTTTTTAAATCAGTATGTTTTTGTGGAAAATATCTGGCTCTTTAGCTGCTAATTGTCCAGTTAGAGACTCAGAGACTGACCTGATCCTCTGCATTGCTGGCTGTGGTGTGTATCTCTGAGGTGTTACAGCTCCGGACGGCTCCACATAGAGTTTCCCAGAGCTGATGGCATTTCCCTTCATGTTGGTGGCGAAGGCGGTGTACACGCCCTCATCCTCAGGCAGCACCACCGGCAGGCGCAGGCTGGCTCTCCCATCCTGAAGAACCTCCATCTGGTAACGGCCACCAGGCCTGATGCGCTGGCCGTCTTTGTACCAAACGATCTGGTAACAGGCAAAGGATAATTTTATGTATCATCATAAATTCTCTGGTAATTTATCAGTTACCACGTAGGTTTTTCAAACTTTTTTATTAGTAAAATCATCATTTTTAAACAAAGGAACCCTAATCTGATATTAGACAATAATAAAATTGCTCGTTGTTGGCAACATATTCAACTCAGCACCTTTGGCAGCGGTTTTCCAGCCATCTTGCAGTGAAAAGTGACGCCCATTCCCTCCACAATTCTGTAGTTTTTGACTGGAGTGTCGAAGGCCGGTAGCATTGCTTCTTCCTCTGCTACAGTCACCACCAGCTCTCCGTCCTCCGTCACCAGCTCACTGTAGGTGATCCTCATGATACGCAATTCAATCTCGTGAATAATCCTCTCTTCAAACGCTGAAACGAGGAATTCCTGCAGGAAGAAGTTTAACATTAAATACGAGCTGTGGTGACACTTCTCTTGTTATCACAGAACGATGAATCTTTAGAGAGAACGTACTGTTTCTGAGACAAAGCTCATGGGGGTCGTCACCTTCCTCTGCTCCGTCTCGTATTGACTCACGACCACAGAGGGCTCCTGGACCACCGTCGTCGTCACTTCAGTTTTATATGTCACGTCAAGCTGCTTCATATAAGCGTCATATTCCTCTGCAAACATAGATGAAAAAAAAACACTGAGCCTCTGGTCCAACAAAGATTCTATTAATATGAAATATCTTCTAGAGTCAGGCGGTCAAAAAGCCTTGGATGGAGAAAAAAGAGGATGCTGATACCTTCCTCCAGCAGACCGGCGGAGGCCGAGGCTTCTCCATGAGAATTCTTGGCAAAGATGGAGTATTCTCCAGCATCATCAGCAAAGGTCATGGAGATCTCCAGTCTGCATTCTCCAGTCTCCTTCTTGTAGGCCACTTTGTATCTGATGGGAGAAATCAAAACCACAGTTATAGTTGTGATCAGGACGCGTCAGAGAGACAAGACATGAAATCTGACATTTCGGTGCAGGGTGGATTTGACTAGTCTCTCATTGCTCTGTTAAATCTAATAATAATGCATCTTATTTTTTTAATTGGCAGAGACACCTACCCTTGTTCATGAGCTAACGTTAGCAGCATCGACACTGCGACACTGACTTATCACCACATGACAAGATTTAAAGTTTCAACCAAATCCAAAGACATAAAAGTTGAGTTGCCACCCGACAATATGCATCATTATGTTAGCTCACATGAACATGAAGCTCCGTTAAACCACCTTCAAATAACCGACTCAGGACTGTAAATGAAAAGAACTCTTAGCTAATGTCGCTTCACTCAAACAAAGTCTTTGTTTGTCAGTTTGATTTAAAGTTAGATCTGAAACTAACAATCACTTATTAACAGAAGAGCAGAAAAATGAGAAGCTGAAACCACAAATTAGCTGTTTTCTTTAAAGTAATAAATGAATTGATTGTTAAAATATTTGCTCCTGTAAACTTTAGTTCTATTGAATGAGCTGTTTTAAAACTGAATTGAAAATACTCAACCTCTGTCACGAGACCAAACATGACCCATGAGCTGAGGCCTGGTGCTGAACCCAGGTTATGAAATGTTTTTTGTCTGAACAGAGGCTCAGTTCTGTACCTGTATCCAGTGGTGAGCGGCACGCCGCTCTTCTTCCAGATGATGTGAGGTTTGGGGTTTCCTCCGACTTGACATTGGAAGACGACACTTCCTCCCTCCACCAGCTTCTGAGCGCTGGGTTTCTTGATGAAGAAGGGAGCAGCAGACTCTCCTGTCGTCACCTCCACCACCATCTGTTCCTTTGTCTCTACAGCAACACTGACGAGAAGAATCATCTCCATCACAATCTACAGTCGCATTACTTTTTATTTACTGTATGAAGATATGATTTATACTCACATTTTCTGTTGTGTGACGCCAACTTCAGACACTGTCGTCTCCTCTCTACTCTCAATTTCTTCTGACACTGAAACAGAGAGTAAATGTTGATGACTTTATAAAACCTGAAGTTAACCTCTAAAGTTAAATTGATAATTAATTCAGACTTGAATCAGTCTCCAGAGAGATATGAGATGACAACGTTTTCGGGGGGGGGGCATTATTACCTTTGACGAGCAGGTAGCAGGAGGTGCTGACAGTTCCTGCCTCGCTGGTGGCGGTGCAGGTGAAGCGGCCGCTGTCTTCAGCGAACGCCTCGCGGATCACCAGCCGGGCGAATCCACTCTTGTAGCTGATCTGGAAATCGATGGAGCTCTCAATCTTGAAGTCCTCTCTGAACCACATGACGGCAGGAGCGGGCTGGCCGCTGATCTGACACTCCAGGGTCACGGACTCGCCCTCTGTCACGGTCACATTCTTCAGACCCTGAACACAAGGCGGCGACACAGACAGCGACACTTCAGAGAAGTACTCAGATATTTCATTAAAGTAAAAGGAAAAAAAGAAAAGGTAGTTCACATATAAAAAGTTCAGTGATCGTTTTATCAGGTGGTCGTTTCAAATGTCATCACTTTCAGCATCAATAACATAAACAAATATTATTTGACAGAATCAACAATGCAGAGAAGATGTGGCTCCATGTTTATATTTTACATGTGTTTGTATTTATGGTTATTAATAATAAAGTGTGAGGTTTAACTCATTTCTCTGTGATAAAGATCTAATGAAAGTTCATTGATCAGATCATTAATCCTGAGCCATCAATGCTTCAGCCACGTTACAGTTGGAGCTGATTTCAATTACCGTGGTAACAAGCACAATATAAAACTATACAGTACAATATTTTCTGCAGAAATGTAGAAGTAACAGAGAATAGAAATACTCAAGTACTTTGCTTGTATAAATAAACTTTCCACCACTGGAAGCTAATTTTCTTCATTGTGTATAAATGTGCTGATCACAGAGATATGATCACAGTTACCGTGTCGTAATAAACTGATGACTGAAATAGTTCAGACCAAAGTGAGCGACTGGCCGACACGTGTTCACGCTGCTGAATTACACCACGCTGATCGACAGTAGATTTATTTTGAAGGAAGGAGACAGGAAGTGGACAGTGAAGCTTACTTACAGCAACAAGAGCAGGCGGGACGACGGGCTCCTGAGCTCTGGTGGGAACCGCAGCCGCCTCCTGAGGAAAAACAACAACACGAGTCAGACGCCATGGAACCAGCGAGCGTTCGTCAGCAGAGGCATTCTGTGGATATGAAGGGGGGGGGGTTAAAACCCTGCAGAGGATGGAGAGGTCAACAGGTGAAGAAGAGGAAGAAGAGGAAGAGGATTCTTTATGAGGGCAGCGTGTGATTGGCTGCAGTGAGGGGGGGAGGGGGGGCGCAGGTGACAGTCCACATGGGTTAAAATGGAGGAAGTGAAGAAAGGATGACATCATAGGAGGCGTCAGACCAACCTGAGGCTCCCAGTCCTCAAACTCCTCCTCGCTGACTGTGTAAGCCCCGCCCACCTCAACCTGACTGTGAAATCTGATGTCTTTGAACGGTGGGGGGAGGGGCTCCGTTGTCACTCGCACGTCCACCGCTCTGCGAGACGGGCTGGGAGACTTGACGGGCCTGATGATGTGTCTGTGGGGGGTGGGGGAGGAGAACTCTTTCTGCAGCGTGGCGATGGCGGAGCCGGCGATAGACACCTGACCGAGTCAACGACAACAGCATTAACCATCGTCACAAACAAACGTTCACGATGAAGGAAGCGTGTTGAGTTAGTCGCAGCAGGGTCGTCCACACACGTCTGGAGACTGTAAGGCCACGCCCCTTCTAACCCTTTGTGAGTGGAATGATAAATGTGACGTCTGCTGCTTCACATGATCTTTATTTCAAATCCTTTTGTCTTCAGCTTCATCGCTTTCACTTCTCTAGTTTTACTTGTGTCCCCGTTCCTGGAAGTAAAAGTTAGAATTCTGTGAACGTCTGTGAAAAGTTGGATTTATATCTTTTTGTCGTGTTTGGCGTTTCCTGTTCTCTCAGAGTGTTGAGACACTGCTGTGGGGGGGGGGGTGCACGATGAGAGGTTTTAGGATGAGGTGATGTTGTGAGGAGCATCACAAACCAGTGTGTTACCGTGTGTGTGTGTTAAGGATGAAATGGAGGGAGGAAGGTGACGGTGGGCGGGCCAGCAGCGCCGCTCCTTACCTCAGGACTCTGTTCATGTTTGGGGACAGAAACTTTAGAAACTGTGAAATGAGGAACAGGGGACAGGGACACACCGGTGTCCACGAGGGGGGAGAGTTCTGTTGTTCTCTGAATCTGGAGCAACAGAGTTAATTGAAGTGTTAAAGATCTCAGACTCAGATGAGGATTTAAATCAGATATCATGACAACAGTTTACTCCTCGGACCTGTGAGACCTGGACTCTGTGCTGCTCTGACGTCACAGTGACAGGTGGCGGTGCTTCAGCAGCCGCTGATATCACCGAGACTATTTGTGTCTCTGCAACCGCCTGTTGCTTTGTCTCCACTTCCACTTTCTCCTCCTCCTCTTCAGCCCGACTGCCCTCAGCATGCACAGGCTGGCGGACACGAGCGAGGTCAACGGCGGCCACCACCGTGGCCACCGCCCCGGCTTTTTTCCCTCCCTCAGCCTGAGGACACATCAAGCAGCACATAGATCTCAGGACATCCATGGACAGCGGTGAGACACTCGAACAAAGAAACCCAGAGATTATTGATGAAACAAGCAGCAGCTCTGTCGCCATGACAACAGGCATCACAACATCACAGAGACACACGCAGAGAAGAAGCAGATGTTTTCTGAAGACGAGAGAAAGACTGAAAAAAAAATTCTCCTTTATGGTGAAAAACAAAAGTTGTGTCAAACCTGCAGGGAAACTTTAATTTAGTTCATCAGTTCACATTTATTCGTGCTGCTTCAAACAGACTCTCACCTCTCTGGTGGCGCTGACCTGCTGCTCCCAGTGTTTCTCCATGTGCAGCTGGGTGGCGCTGCTGACGCTGCTGACACCGCTCACACTGGTCATACTGGTCATACTGGTCATACCGCTCACACCGGTCACACCGGTCACACCGGTCATACCGGTCATACTGGTCATACCAGTCATACCGGTCACACCGGTCATACTGGTACCGGTCATACCAGTCATACCGGTACCGGTCATGCCGGTCATACTGGTGTAGGCAGCCTCAGACACATAGCCTCCTTGTTTCCAGGGAGGCAGAACCTCTGCAGCGGTGGCCAACTAAGAGAAGAGGCACAAAAAGTTAGTGAGAGTATGTCTCCGTCCAAGCAGCAGGGGGAGCTAATGTTCCTGTCAGGAGACATCAAACCCCTGCAGAAGAAGAGAAGACAGAAAGACGAAGCGCCAGTCAAACCCTCAGAGGGTAAAAAACAGGGTGGAGGCTCTGATGTTTTTATCTTGTTCAAATTCTTTTTTCAATAAGCGTAAAAACATTGACCGATTTTAAACCGCGTGTTTCTGTGACACCGGACGTTTAGGATCCGAGTCCACAGGCGTCTGTCTCCGTCCAGGAAATGGATTGAAGTAAACATGTCCCTATTTATATTCCTATCAATTTAGAGAAATGCCAAAGAAGCACAATAAGGAGGTTTGACTCAAGCCTTCTTCTTTTAGAACCAGAGGAGCGATAAGATAACGGACATGATGACGTGATGACGACAGGCTGTTCTAAGAAGCACAATAATAACTTTCCCCTCACTCACTAAAGAAATACGACAAAAAAGCGAGTTGATCTGTGAAACCAGCTGAAGCTGCTGGAGGACGTGAACAGATGATGATGCTCTCACCTGTTTCCTGGTCATTAAGGGCGACTTGACGGGTCTGATGGGGGAGACCGACAGTCTGGCCGACGGAGACATGGATCTGCAGACGACACACAAGTTGTAAAACGTGAACTGGTCTCAGATGATTTTTCACATCAACATGTGTCACAGCCTCGGTCGTACCTGACAGGTGCGGGCGTCGGCCCCTTCACGTGTCTGACTGGTGAAGGCGACTGCTGACGTCCTCCTGTCACCTTGGAAACAAGGGACGGCGGGGACTTGGAGGTGGGTTTGGGGGGAACCCGCGGGGGGGTTTTATGAGCCAAATGCTGAGTCATCATTCCTCCTTCAACTTGCATCTCCATCATGGCGGTGGCCTGGAAACTCGCCTCCATCTTCTGAAGAGGGAAATATACACAGACATGTATTTTATATCATATGTTCATATTTCTAAAATGGTTTGAATAAGAATTTGTGTTTTTAACAAAGATTCTTGAATTAACTTCACAACAAACAATAACTTCAGAGTAGACTTCAATATTCTCCATAAACACAAATGTAAGATAGAAGTCCAGACCTGTGGTCACTTTACATGAACATCAGGTTTTACTGAACAATCTTTTCCACCAACATGAAACTGCTTCTGTTCTGGTTTGATTTTGAAACCGAGCGTTTCCACCAAAATAAACTGGTTGAAAAGTGAAACTGTGGCGAGAAGAAGAAAGTCAGACTCTGAAAGACACGATGATCAGTGTGATCCACCGTCTTCTGTCTTCTCACACCTCTTTGATTGGTTCCTCTAAAACCTCTGGACACATGAGTTCACTGAACAAAACCAGTTCATCTCCCAGAATTCACCTGGTGGAGAAGAGAGCATGTTGTGGAAGCTGTTGTATTTGTCTTTTATGTCTCACCCTCTGCACTCTGGTCTGGGAAGACGCCATCTGAGATGTGGACACAATCGTCTTGGTTTTCTTTATCGGTACAGCTTCTTCACCTGCAACACACACACACACACACACACACACACACACACACACACACACACAGGTTCAGGATCTCTAATACTCTCAGACACATTATCAAAAGATTCAAAGCTGAAGTTCTCACCTTGAACCAGCAGTTCAGCGGTGGATGTGGCTCGTCCGCTGCTGTTAGTGGCGGTCACAGAATACGTCCCAGAATCCTCTGGGAAGGCCTCAGCTATCAGCAGACTGTACAGGTCTCCCTCCTGGAGGATCCTGAAGTCAGCAGAGCTCTGGATCTCTGCTCCCTCTCTGTAGAACTTCACCACAGGTGTTGGGATACCTGTGACTCGGACGTCCAGTCTCACCTGGCTGCCCTGTCTCACTGTGGAGCTCTGAAGTCTCTGAAGGAAGTTTGGAGGCGCCGTCTCCGCTGAAAATACAAAATACATCTCGTCAGCCTGGTTTTAATGAGCTGTGGATTCACGAGAAAAAAAATTACAGCCACACATCCAAGAAATAACATTGAAGGGAAATAAAAAGGTGAGTGTGCACATATGAGACATCTAAGAATAATCAATTTTACTAATTATAATTATCAGATGACCAGTGTTCTGTAGTGACAAGATTTAAAAGGAGAAATGTTTGATTATTTGGATGTTTAACAAGAGGAAATCGTTACTAAACCCGATAACACAAGCAAATAATCACATTCATCTGTAGTTAATAAGTCTATGGGTAAAAAGCAATAATGTAAACTGAAAAGAAGAAGAAGTCCGAGGTACAAAAACTGTCGTCAGCACAGAAACGTAAACTCTAAATGAAGTATTAACAGTGACCAAGGTGACGTCTTCACACGTCTCACACTTCTAACACCTGGTTTTCATTTTACAATCTAAGAAAAGATTCTTCTTTACTTCCGTCATTTCAGCTTGATTCATTTCAAGGTTTATGTGATGATGCTCCCCACACACCAGGACTGAAAGATGCAAATGTGAACATGTGAGAATAAAGATGAACTAGAAACAACCTGAAGCTGGTTTATCATCATCTCACTGACGTGCAGATTTTTAACTGAGGACTTGGACATGAGATTCCTGCTGGTTCAGCTTCTTCATCTCTTAACAATCCAGAGACTCTGGACCAGCCGCTGACAGAAGCTCAAATTAGACTCAGACACACAGAGACTGTTTCCAGGCACAACTTCTACCCTTAACTTACCTTAGCTAGGATTTATATCTTAGGTAAGGGTCTCACCTGTGACCAGGAGTTCAATCTACCTGAGGTCTCACCTGTGACCAGGAGTTCAATCTACCTGAGGTCTCACCTGTGACCAGGAGTTCAAGCTACCTGAGGTCTCACCTGTGACCAGGAGTTCAAGCTACCTGAGGTCTCACCTGTGACCAGGAGTTCAATCTACCTGAGGTCTCGAGGTCTCACCTGTGACCAGGAGTCAAATCTACCTGAGGTCCCACCTGTGACCAGGAGTTCAATCTACCTGAGGTCTCACCTGTGACCAGGAGTCAAATCTACCTGAGGTCCCACCTGTGACCAGGAGTTCAATCTACCTGAGGTCTCACCTGTGACCAGGAGTCAAATCTACCTGAGGTCTCACCTGTGACCAGGAGTTCAATCTACCTGAGGTCTCACCTGTAACTAACAGCTCAGCTGTGCTTGTGGCTTGTCCAGCACCATTGGTGGCTCTGATGGAAAATCTTCCGCTGTGTGCGGCAGTCACAGCGGGGATCCTCAGAACAGCGCGGCCGTCGCTGAACGAGATCTGAACGCCGGGCAGAGCGGCAGC
This sequence comes from Paralichthys olivaceus, assembly GCF_024713975.1. NCBI lineage: Eukaryota > Metazoa > Chordata > Actinopteri > Pleuronectiformes > Paralichthyidae > Paralichthys > Paralichthys olivaceus. The sequence goes on along the minus strand of NC_091102.1, from coordinate 448,460 downwards.
GGAAAGAACCTGGCCATCACGGAACCAGCTCACCTCAGGAACTGGAGAACCTGCAGAGAGAAGAAGCATTGAGAACCCACAGATCTGAGTCACAGGTAATTCCAGGACAGTTATTATCTTAGCACAAAGACTGGAAGCAGGGGGAAGTGTTAGCCTAGCTTATCATAAAGAAGAACAAGAACAGAGTTGACCTTCATACAAATAAAGCACTTATGGTAAATCCATCACCTCACAACGGGTGATGTTTACGTTAATCTGCAGGACAAGACTTTTATGAAAGATTAAATGAAATATGAAAGTTCTGGAATAAAACCACTCAGCTGAGTCAGGAAGTTTTTTCTTACCACTAACTTGAGCCTCGAACGTCGCGGCACTACCCTCAAGTGCCACGACGCTCTGCAGCGGCTGCGTGAATGTTGGCGCCTGTGTTGACATGATGGTCGGCACCCTGCGACGAGACAAGAGACAAGAAGACACACGGTGAAAAACACAGAACAGGAGACGACGTCACTGACTCGTTCATTATATCATGTTAATGTAAAAATGATTTAAGTAAAGTTTAAACACATTCACCCAGATTTAAAACTAATTTTATTCAAGTTCAATTAAAACTAGAATCTATTTTATTCCCACATTTAAAAAGGAATCAACTTAAACCTTTTCAATCTAAATCCCGTGTAAAAAAAACAACTGAGTCCAAAAACAATTTTACTGTTTTAATCTTTTCAGTTTCGAGGTGAACTGAAACCTGTGAAAACAAACTTCACATAATTCATCTCTGACGTAAGAGAAGATGTTTTATTCTTAATAAAACATTTCACACAGCATTTCTCGCTGTGACTGAAACCACAGAAGAAGAAGCGGTCAGAGGTTCGAGGTCAAAGATCCAGATCAATAAAACCTGTTCACGTTGGAAACACCTTCAAACGAACCAATCACCTGGAGGCGTGGCCTCGTCTGAGCCGGGTGACGTCAGTAACCACAGACACATGCTAATGTTGCTCATGAGCACTTCATCAGAGACGACCTCATCGCCTGTAACATGACCTGCTCATGATGTCATCACCCACGTACGACATCATGAGGCTGATTATAAAACAAAGAATGAAACTAATTCATATTTTAAAAATATTTTTCTATAAATCTGTTTAAAGCATTTTCTTTTAAAGATAAAATACTTTTTGAATGTATTTCAAAGATGTTCTCTTATTACAGGTATTAGTACATAATACACATAACTGATATTTAAAAATCACATATTAGAACTCTCTCCAGCTGTTTGTGTAAAATAAACCTGCACTGGTCCTTTAACCCTAACCCTGGTCCTTTAACCCTAACCCTGGTCCTTGTAAACAACATGAACTAAGAACAAAAGGTGAGGTCCTGGTTATTTGACCTTTGACCTTTGACCTGCTTGGGGGGGGGGGGGGGGGTCCAGGCTCTGCTGCGTCTGGTGATAAAACCAGCGACAGATTACAAAACCTGTTTCACCTCAAGGGTTAAAGGTTCAGTGTGTAGACGTTAGTGACATCTAGTGGCGAAGTAGCATGTGGCGGCTTCAGTTGTCACAGAGACTCTAAAGGTTCAGTTTGTCTGGACTACTGTGAAAAAACAGGTTCAGCAAACTCAAGGTTCATTTCAAAATAAATTCATCAGCAGCAGCTTTGTTTTAATTCCACTTCCTGTTTGGTGACCGAAGGTTCACAGAAGAACAGGAAACACTTTCATTTTGATTCACGCTGACGATTCTCTCGCACAGGTGAGTCTCACCTTTTTGAGACTTTCTGAAATTTGGAAATTATTATTTTTCAACCGATAAAAAAAATCTGAATTAATTTAATTCTCAGTTTTTCTGTCACTGGTTTAAACTGAATCAAAAATTCAGAATTTGAGCCAAAACACTTTCTACTTTCAAACACAGGAATGTTCGACATGGATTTCTCCTTCATTCGTTCGATCCGTCAGTTCCTCTGGATTTCACCTTCATCGGCTGATCAACTGCAGTTTCATTTAAAATGAGCCGATCAATAAATCATCGATTCAGCCGTTGATCTGTTCATTTATTCTTGTAGGAAAATGAGCAAATATCAGATTTTTCTCTTTTGAATGTTTTTTTGAAATTGTTTTGAAGAAACATTTCTTTTAAAGCATCTTAATTCTAAAATTAGATTTTGTTCTAAAAAGATGAATCGATTACACGAGTCACTGAGAGAAACTTTATCTCCATGTTTTGATGATTAATACAATTATTGATTTATTATATATAAAAACAGAACATCATTTTTTTATTAACATCATTAAAAAAAGTTTAAAGCTACTTGTGATCTTAGGTTTGTTTTTCTACCCCTTTAAGAAACTGATAGATTAAAATCCATTTGGGTGAAATCACTTAAATTTCTCCCTTAATTCTTCACTTATTACTGTTAAAACCAGACTCAGGACAAAGAAGCCCTTAACCTTAGGAACACGTCAGAGCATTGATAAATAACTGTTAATGTTAAAATGAATCATTTCAATCACTGAGTCATTTAAGAGAAAAGTCATGAAAGTTATTTTAAAGGGGTTTTGAAATTGAAATGAATCATCAACATGTTCACAAAGTGACAAAGCTTCATCTCAACTAAACCGACTCAAAGTGAGAAAAGTACTTTCACTCAAATCCAGTGAAATCATTTCATTCTTTTATATTTTTATTTCATATCTTTGAACTGAAACTGGTTCATCTGAGTTCATCAGCAACAGAAATAATAATAAAACATTTTCATAATCTGTTCCTTAGTTTTCTGAATATACTTTTAACTTTACTACAATCCTAAATACAGAAATGTATATTCTATCTCAGTATTTCAAATATCTTAATACTTTTACTGAAGAAATGAACTGAATATTTAAATATAACATCTTTTTTATTCATGTTTCTCATGATTCCTTTTCTCTGGTGGGTTTAAATCTTTTCTCATTAAAAAATAAAAGATTCCATGACGGCAATAAAACAACTTCATTATAACCTCATTTGTATTTCATCGTTTTTCATTTAATGTTTTTGATACTTGCTCATATTTATGAATCTTTTTTCCTTTTTAAAATTAAGTAAAAAACAAATTGTATTTTACAGAGAAAATCATAAAATGTGTGAACGTCACATTTCAGTCACTTGACACACACACGTTTGTACTTGTGTCTTAGTGAGGACACTCACTGGCAAAATACATTCCCTAACTCTAACTCTAACCTAACCTAAACCTAACTCTAACTCTAACTCTCTCTAACTCTAACTCTCTCTAACTCTAACTCTAACTCTAACTTTAACCTAAACTAAACCTAATTCTAACCCTAACTCTCTCTAACTCTAACTCTAACTCTCTCTAACTCTAGCTCTAGCTCTAACTTTAACCTAACCTAACTCTAACTCTCTCTCACTTTAGCTCTAGCTCTAGCTCTAACCATAACCAGGTCCTAACCCTCAGACGGACCCGTCAGACCGTCGTCACTCTGGGCTCTGTGTTTAAACTGGTCCTCACAAAGATATAAGTACAGGAACACACACACACGTCAGATCAAACTAGTGACTGAAGTTCCTCCTTCAAAGTAAAACAGCTGTTCACTCTTCTACAAAATAAAAGCCTCAGGGAGGTGTCAGACTCTCAGACGGAGATCTGTGTGGGGGGGGGGTGCGGGGGTTATTTAACACAGGACACCAAAAGCTAAAAATAATACCACCCACCCCCGCCGCCCCCCCCCCACACCTCTGCTTGATTGACAGACACCATGTGCACATAGCTGGAGGAGCAACTGATAGCCCTGCTGCTGATTCCCTTAAAAAGCCATCAGCCACACGGACGCTCCGCAGTGATGCTATCAGGCGCTATTCTGGGACGCCCCGTTATAACCTTCAACAGGGAAAAGCTGGAAAAGTCCCGTCAGGGACACGTTCTGAAAAGTGACTGAAAAGAGATTCTGGCAGCTGAGCATCAGCAGAGAACCCAGCAGGCGTCCGTCAGCTGCAGCCTGTCAATCAACACACTGAAAACTTTAACACACACACACACACACACACACACACACACACACACACACACACACACACACACACACACACACACACTTACTTGTCTGAGCAAGGATGCCTGAGCTGCCCAGAGGGCTGCGTTCACAAGACCAAACCTCTGTATCCAGAAATGTAAAATCCGAGAGGAGAAGAGCTGAGCCTCGAAGGAACCCCACAGAAAAAAACAGAACTACAGGCCGGTGGCGCCGTGTAGTTTTGTTTTTTCTCCTGACAGCAGTCCCTCCAGCCGAGGCGTCCAGGCCGGGAACGCTGACTCTGCTCAGAGCGGCCAGTCGGCCGACGGGGGGCTTTATACCGCTGTGACATCACACGGGGCAAACCATACCATTGGTTGACCCCCCGCAGGGTGCAGCAGGGCATTCTGGGAGGAGAGAGGAGCCATTTTATGCAGCTTGTCATACCTGACAGTTTACCTCACAATTATTATTCATCAGAGATCAACACACTCGTGAAAACTTCAGGGAACTGAATCTATGAATCATGAGAATCAATGAAACACGGATCAGACGTCACTGTGGAGAACTTTACAATAAAGTACAAACAATTACAAAGTCAACAAACTGGTTATATCATGATTCCACTGTGTGTATTTTATGTTTTATAACAATAATTAAAATATTAGGATTATTATTATTACTTTTTATTACAACTTTAAAGCTGATTTAAAGTTGTGAAATAGTATTCTAATGATCATTTAGGACCAGGAGGAGCCCAGGGTCCACTGGACCAGGAGCACCAGGAGGAGCCCAGGGTCTACTGGACCAGGAGCACCAGGAAGAACCCAGGAGCACCAGGAGGAACCCAGGAGCACCAGGAGGAGCCCAGGGTCCACTGGACCAGGAGCACCAGGAGGAGCCCAGGGTCTACTGGACCAGGAGCACCAGGAAGAACCCAGGAGCACCAGGAGGAGCCCAGGGTCTACTGGACCAGGAGCACCAGGAGGAGCCCAGGGTCTACTGGACCAGGAGCACCAGGAGGAACCCAGGAGCACCAGGAGGAGCCCAGGGTCCACTGGACCAGGAGCACCAGGAGGAGCCCAGGGTCTACTGGACCAGGAGCACCAGGAGGAACCTAGGAGCACCAGGAGGAGCCCAGGGTCCACTGGACCAGGAGCACCAGGAGGAGCCCAGGGTCCACTGGACCAGCCTAAGGTCTGACAGTCGCTCCTCCGGTACCTCACAGCAGTAAGGGAACCGTTGGCTGTGACATGGTTTGTGTGCCCCTCCAAGGATCTGCCTCCTCAGACCATCACTGACCCTCCATCCAACTGGTCATAGATGATGTAACAGCAGCGTAATGTTCCTCCTGCTGGAGGACATTTTGTAGAGCAGTGCTCCTCCCGCTCCTCCTCACACACAGGCCCAGGACAGAGCAGCTGTCTGTGGACACCACAAACATTGTCCTGTTTGGGGCTCGTTTACTTTTGTCTCATTGTCCCTGTTGAGACTTTGATTTTCACCAAAGCAGAGAAACTGATCCACGATCACTTGTTCCTCTAAACGGACTCACGGTCGGTGGATTTATCTCCTTCAATCCTCAGACTTTGATTCTTGTTCTTCTGTGATGAGCTGAGACCGAATCACAAACTTCTCTCTGAGCTTCCGGAGACATTAGTGGTGATGACGTCACAACATAAAGATGATGAACACACGTCAGTACAAGATGACAGCACTTTCAATTGGTTTCAGGCCACGCCTACTGGCCACCTGACTCCGCAGGTGCTTTGATGTGACTGTTGGGGGGGGGGTCTTGTTGGAACTCCCCCTGAACCACAGAGAAATGACCACACCCACCGAACATCCTGTTTCTCTCCGGTTTAAAAACAACTTCTCAGGAATCCTCTGATCCCCTCCAGCCAATGAGGAGTCTCGATTTCTGTCCAGGAAGTGTGGAGGAAGTGTCTGAGGGCGAGTGACAGGTGTCAGCAGCAGGAAGTGTTCAGTGAACACGTCATGAACAGAGAATCTTGACGCTACACGTTTAGTTTCAACTCTTTCAATCAATAAAAACAAGGATGAGATTATTTTTCATCTTTACTTTATTATTTCAAACAGGATGAATCATGACAATCCAACTGATGATCAGTATCATGTGATCTGCACCTTCACCACTAGATGTCGCCCAATACTCACTGCTCCACATTTCAATTGATTCCTCTCTAAATAAAGTCAACGCCCCAAAATGATAGAATTGGTGAAAACATAGAATCTAAACGAAACAACAGATTTAAATGTTGCTTACTTTTCTCAGTAACTTCTCTGAAGTTGTTTGATTTTGACTCAGAACTCTACAAATACATTTTCATATCGTTAATGTCACACATTGATATTTTAAATCTTAAAATAATAACTAGTGTCACACCCAAAATTTTGACTCAGAAAGTGAAAATAATCTCATTAATTTATATTATACTCGTAATGTTTAAATAAAACGTTTAAACTTTGTCCTTGTTATGGATGTGATGGTTTAATACCATGTGTAGCTTTTATTTTTGGAAAGAAAATCATAATCAGATTTTTAATCAAATGAGTTCAGATTTAATTAAAAATGACAATAAAATAATTCATACAGCAGAAACATTGATTATGAGGTTTCTCAACCTTCTTCAGACCTTCCACCAGTTTCAGGTCCATAAACTCACCTGAAGAACATTTACACAGTCGACAAATATCACAGGTCTAAAATATGAATCTGAATTACAGATACATGTGTTTCTGAATACTTATAAATATAAATAATCTGATTCTACAAATGTACAGACTGAGAAAATCTGGATTGAACACTGTGTGTGTGTGTGTTTTCAAATGTTTCAAACATAAAACGTGATTGTGAGACACAATGAAAACAGGAAGTAAAGGTTCCCGCAGTATAAACCAGATACAGTCTTAGAGCAGAATCAGGTAGAGCAGCCACAGGAGAACGCACAGAGTCCCGAACCACGTCTGCCAGTCTACACTGAAGAGGTCAAAGACTTCAGCCACCAGCCACTGATGTTTGACAACGTCGTGCAAGCCGCCGTCTGAGTCCAACGCCTCAGGAATGAACAGGAAGTGTTTCCCGCCGTCACAGACCGGCGATGGGCCTGGGCTGGTGTCTCCATCTTTAGACCTGGAGCGACCACGATGACAGGAGGTCAGACAGCACACAGCCTCAGTCACAGCATGCGGAGGCCTGACACAACCGCAGCATCAGACAGCCAATCAGGACCAAGTGTGTTTGACTCGTTCATGCAGGTGTCAGTGGTCGTGTTATGTTACTAAACCACCTGAAGGAATCACACAAACTTCACTAAGGTTAATGATTAAAGTGAGTCAGTAGAATGTTGACATGTTATCAATCTTTTGTAGAGTCAATAGTCAGATTAAGTTTTACCGTGTGGATGAATACGGGTCAAACATCACTTACACCTGCGTCAACAAGGGTTCTTATTTTAAGTGTATGCTCTTGGTTCACATTATTACGACACGTCTCCACAGGAAACAAATCTGGTGTATGAGCCTCAAACAGATTGAATGGATGATGTTGATCAGTTAAACGAGAACATGGGCACGTGGATGGTTTTTTTCAAAGATGAATATCAGGATCATGATTACGAACGCAGACAATAAGTTTCCGCTCTTTAAAATCCGATAATCTATGATTTATAATCTGATCAGTGTGCGAGGCTCCCCCGTTGTCGACGGGGACACACCTTAATGTCAGGTGTAAGCATCAACCACATTTAGACACAGGACACATGTTCATGCAGGTGTAAATTGTGCCTCAAGGAAAGTGAATAATGTCACAAGGCTTTGTGGAGCTGGTTGTATGCTACCCACCAGGTGAGCGTGGGCTCTGGGTGTCCTGTCACCTCCACCTCTAGCGTCACTGGAGAGCCCTCCTTAACAGTAGCTCTAGACCGAGCTCTGGTGAAGCAGGGAGGACCCGGTTTAGAGGCTTTTCCCCGGGGAAGAGACTCTGCCTGGGCCTGGGGAAGAGGTGGAGCAGGAAGGGGAGGCCCATGGATCTGAGGAGTAAGCCTGATCTCCTCACGGATGGCCATGGGCTGACAAATGTCTGGGTCTTGGTCTGAAGTTAGTAGATGAGGTGGGTGAGGGTGAGCTTGGGTCTGAGGCAGAGGAGGAGCAGTGGGCTTGGCAGTGCTGCTGGGGCTCATGCCAGGGTCATGCACACACTGCGTCAAGGACTCATGGACAGAGTAGACTGTGATGTGGCTCTGCTTGTTGCTGAATCTGTTACTCTCTAGCTCTGTATTATTGGGAACATGGACATCAGGTAGATCGTCTTGCTTCGCCCTGAGAGTGATGCCAGCCTGTGGCACATTGCATGGACTGTCTGAAGAGGAGGACTGGCAGTAAACAGTCTTCACTGAGGATGTTTCCTTGCTGGGTTGAGTAGAAAGTTCACTCTGATCAAGGCTCGAATCTGGGAAAGACTGTGGAAGATTGTTGTGTTGAAGGAGGCTTGTGTTGGTTTGTAGGCATGTTCTAATGTCTGGTGGAAGGGTTCTGTCATTGTGGACAACAGAATCTGTGAGGTTCGGGCTTTGAGCAAATCCTCTGGCATGTGGGATCAGATAGTTTTTTGTCTTATTCTGTGATAAGGAGCTTTTGTGGGGGGAACTGTGGCTGTTTCTTTCCTGTGGTAAAGTGTCTGAATGGGAAGATTGGATGAAAACGTTCTGCTGGGTAACTGAACTGGTGTTGGTGGGACTGTCAGGTTTGGAGACTACGGAGGTTTCCTTTCTGGTTTGGGAGAAATTTGTGTCCTGATCAAAACCACATTTGAGGAACCCTGTGTCTTGTAGAGGGGTCTTGTCCTTGTGTATATCAGTGTCTGGACCATTGAGGGGCTGAGGACAATAGTTGGACTGAAGGGTGGGGCTCTGATCTGCAGGATGAGGAATGGGATCAGTCTGTGGCAAGGTCTCACTTTTGGATGTGACATTTCGGTTGCTATTACTCTGGGATCCTGTGCACTGAGGCTGGTTAAACTGACTGTTGAGGTCATTTAATAATGGCTCAGTCTCTGAGGGGCTCCTCCTCTCAGGGACATCGGTGAATTTGTCTGTGGTTTTGCTCTTGTGGACTTGGTTGGATCTGGAGGTGAAGTGTGCTTCAGTGCTGCTCAGGAAGAAGTCAACACTGGCCTCCTCAGTCCGCAGGATGCTGAGGAGGCCTGGAGCAGGAACTGTCAATGGACTCTGGACAAATGAACTGGACTCTGATCTGAACCTGTAACATACACAACAAGAACAGAATCTTAACTCTGGATGATGGTGGATTGATGGTCGACGCCTCATGTCCACTGACAGGATTGTGAATGTGTGATGTGACCACGATCTGATTCTCCTTCAGTAAGGCTCGGTGCTCAGTGATCACATGTGGCAGCACAGCATCAAACTGTAAAGTCAAGCTTTCTTATACTTATACTTGTTTGACCCGATGTTTCCTGATTTGCATTAAAACACACATCTTGGTTTGGGGTAAGCTCGACTGCTAGTGTTTCAAAACAAGTGTAAATTGTTGACATCCATCAAACACCTTGTGAGAATCTGACTTGTGTTATCGATACAAACAGACCTGGGGTTGTTATGATTGGTCGGAGGAGGGGCATAACCCTCCGTCTGACTGGACCCTCTCTGTTGTTGGACTGCACCGGTACCGCTCTGCCCTGACTGGGCCTGGTGGCTGTGCTGGTTGACGTGGGCGCTGCGGGAACTGAAACAGAAGCCCTCCTCAAAGTCTGATTGAACCAAGCCGGACTCGGGTGTTTCTGCCAGTGGCGGCAGGGAGATATCGTCAGGTGATGCACACTCGTATTCATCATTGGACAGCGAGTCTTCGGTCAGCACTTCCTGCTGATGGAGCTCCACCTCTGAAAGGTCGGACGCATCCTGAGGACCAGAATATAAAGAAGGTTTTCTGTGGGAGGTTCCTAATTTAAACTAATGAAGAATATTCCTACAGATGTACACATGTTGAGGACCGATCAAATTCCAAAATAACTTTCATATAAAAGTATCTTGTGATTTATTAGATTTATTTTAAGTGTAGATAAGAGGATAATGTTGTTTCCAGTAACCTCTGCTAAAGGAAGCTTGATTTTCTACCTTGGAATCTTATTTATAATGTTTACATCTGTGTAGCAAATTATTAAGTGCACAGGAGTCACGGAGGAGCTGAAGAAAAGACAAGAACCACAGCTGAGATGAGCTAAACTTACAGTCACCATGTTGGAGGGAACAAACATTTGTGATCATCAGTGTCTGGTGAATTATAAATATGAAGCTCATTAGAATCCTGTCAATGGGAAATCAAAGTCGATCTAAAGTGGATCCTTGATGGACACGTCTGGTGAAAAACACTCACAGAGGTGTGGTGTTTAATAAACAGGAAGTGGAAACTACCTGCACCTCCTTCCTCTGACACTCCCTCTGGACATCACAGAGCGATGGGCCAGTCACAGGATAAGGGGGCGTGGTCTGAGCCTCAGTGGAGTTGGGCTGTAATGGGCTGAGGGTGGCGCTGACGCGTCGGCTGGCCTCCACCGGGCTGCAGGACAGGCTGAAGGTGTGGGTGGAGCAGTAGGAGGAGGAGTTTGACTCGTGTCTGTGGCTGAAGGAGAAACGACAAAGTGAAACCAAACTTCTCTGTAAACAAATTCTGTTATAACTTCAGATTTCTCTTGTTTTCTTATAAAGTTTCTGTTCTGTAACTTCAGTAACCCAGATCAGACAGTGGATCTCGAATTAGTCAACGAGAATCATCTCCTGCAGGATGAACCGACTCATTGGGATTGTCATGGTCCCCGGAGGAATTGAGTTACAGTAAATGACAGTGACTCTCCTGTCGTGTTCACATTTATGGCTTTAAGAAGAATATCTACAAGCATTATGTGAAATGAACTTGGTTCAGACGTTCACTGTTACCAGAGGATGAACCATATGGATTTAGGTTTTAAGTTTAAATCGTGTTTCAGGTTCATCAGAGTCGGTTTCACTTTGATATTTGGATTTTTTTAATTTTTCATGTGTAGATTGAAACAATGATGGTGAATGGGGTTCTGCAGCTGTGGTTCATCCTGTGAGGAGCAGGTGAGGAGCAGGTTAGGACTCACTCAGTGTACCTGATCTCTGTGGTGACCTCCTGTTGGTCTGCCTCCTGATTGTGGCTCTTCTGCAACGGAGGCTTCCTATTGGCTGCATTCTGCTTCTTCACAGGAACCTCCTTCCAATCATCCTTGCCGGTCAGTTCGGGGGTGTGGCCTGTCTCCTTCAGCTCGCACTGGGAGAACAGGACAGATTCAGAATGGTAATATTTAATATTTTATCAAATCAGTAAAGGAGAATGAGAAACGTCTTTTTATCATTTGTTTCACTTTAATCTGAACGTGTCATTATTTTGACCATGTCGGCAGCTTCCTGTGAGCGGCAGTCATGCACCTGCTCCGTCGTTTTCATCTTTCTATTTTCCCTCAACTTCTTTTCTGTCTCTTCTTCTCGCATCTCATTCTGTCTCGTCCGCTCCTCGTCTTCCTCTTTTATTTCTTTCTCTCCGTCGTTCTGCTGCTGTTTTTCAGGTTTCAGCTGAAAACACAACAGTGAACATGAATGTTTTCTTTGGAACAGACTCGGCTTAAATGTTGTGTGTTGACGTTGTGTGTTCATGTTGTGTGTTCATGTTGTGTGTTCATGTTGTGTGTTGACGTTGTGTGTTCATGTTGTGTGTTCATGTTGTGTGTTGACCTTGTGTGTTGACCTTGTGTGTTGACGTTGTGTGTTGACGTTGTGTGTTGACGTTGTGTGTTGACGTTGTGTGTTGACGTTGTGTGTTGACGTTGTGTGTTGACCTTGTGTGTTGACGTTGTGTGTTCATGTTGTGTGTTGACGTTGTGTGTTGACCTTGTGTGTTGACCTTGTGTGTTGACCTTGTGTGTTGACCTTGTGTGTTGACGTTGTGTGTTGACCTTGTGTGTTGACGTTGTGTGTTGACGTTGTGTGTTGACCTTGTGTGTTGACGTTGTGTGTTCATGTTGTGTGTTGACGTTGTGTGTTGACGTTGTGTGTTGACCTTGTGTGTTGACGTTGTGTGTTGACGTTGTGTGTTGACCTTGTGTGTTGACCTTGTGTGTTGACGTTGTGTGTTGACGTTGTGTGTTGACGTTGTGTGTTGACGTTGTGTGTTGACCTTGTGTGTTGACCTTGTGTGTTGACGTTGTGTGTTCATGTTGTGTGTTGTTACCTTCAGTTTGGCCTCCAGCTCCATCAGTCCGTCACTCAGCTCTCTGATGGACGCCACCATCTCAGAGTGTTTACTGACTGTCCTCTCGATGTACCGCCGCCCCTCCTCCACCCCTGCAACACACGTACACTCCTGTGATGTCACCTGATTCATCTGGACATTAAAGTCATCGTAACATTAGATTTTGATTTGTCACATGTTGTTCTGTCCAGTGCTGCTGAAAACACATTAGCACCACGTGATCAGTGGAAATCATGGAAGAAAATATGATTTGTTAAAACCCTCATGCAGCTGAAGTTCCCTTTCAGAATAAAACTGTGTGCTGCTACCCACCGTGCAGTCTGACCGCCAGGTCACCGATCTGACTGATCCTCTCCTCCTGCTGAGGAACCGTCGGCCACACGAACTTTTCAAACTGTCGATAGAGAACGGTGACGGCCTCTGTGCTGCGACAGTCTGAGGAAAACTTCTGGACGCGAGTGATGGTCGCACTCGCCTCCTCACACCAGGACTGATACTGAAAACAACACTTAAATGTTTTTAAAGGATTTGAGCAGGTTTTTATTTCATTAGTTTTATTCTCACCTCCTCCATGGCTCGCTGCAGTCTGCACGTCATGTCCAGTGTTTTTCGATGTTCGCTCACACTTTGCTCTAACTCTCCCATCTGTCTCTGCAGCTCGTTGACGGTGTCCTCCACCTCCCGGGCCACGCCCTCTAGTCCCAGCTGAGCCCTCAGTCCCTGCAGGCGTTTCCTGAGCTGAGACTGAAAATACAAAGGACGACATGACGGCTCCCAAATGTGAGGCCGAGTCAGAGAGAGGAGTACGACACTGATGTGTACCGGCCCACACCGGTTATTCTGATGGTTGATGTACCTGCAGCTTGTCCTCATACAGCTCCACCTGCTGCAGCTGGTTCCTGACAGCCTTCATGTTCCTGGTCCTGTCGTTTCTCTTCAGGAAGTTAAACTTCAGGTTGTTAAACCGTTTCTTCAACTCCTTTAAGGAATCACGGAGCTGAAACATGACACGAAGAGGAAGTTTGATTCCAGTGGTTGTGTGGTTTGATCTGTGGAGTTTGTTTTTTCTATTCACATGAACGTTAACGTCAGTGCCCCACAAAATGTCTCGACAACTTTTCAATGGATTTCCACAGAGGAGGATTCCTTGAATCCTTAAATTCACACGACACCATGAAACTGACACTCTCAGTTACAGGCGAACGTCTCTTCAACTTCTCGATGGTTTGTTATGAAATTGAACTTGGGTTAGAATCCAAATCCTCTGGGGACCATGATAGTCAGCACAAACGTTCATAGAAATCTATTGAGCAGTACTTGAGAAACACTGTGGTCTCTGAAGCTGCCAACATGGCTGACAACGGTTTGAATCGTTTCTCATGTTGTATCATAACTGATCTTTGATAAGCTCGCTGGGTTTTCGCTCAGCGTTGAGGTAACTGCATGTGGACGGAGCTTTGGTGAGATTATTTTTAGAGCGGCAGGGTCTAAATCCAGTGGGACATTCCTGCCTCGGACAGGAGGAGCAGCGGTGTCATGTGGCTGATCTGTCAGCTAAAGACAGCTGAGAGAGAGACAGACACAGTGAAGTCCCATGAACAGATGAAGGAGATGAAATCAGAGGCTGAGGAGGTGGGACTGTTTTTATAACACTGAGCTGGAGGCGGAGTGAAGCTGTCTCCTCAGAAACCTCAGTCGTCCGAGGAAACCCAGGGAGTGTGAAAGTACCACAGGTTACACAAAGGATCGTCAAAGTAAAACACCTCAGGGTATATGAAAAAGAGATTCACATGCAGTAACAACCACAAAGTGCGATGAGGTGTCCTACAGGAAGTGAAGCTGTCTCTTCTTCAGAGGCTACATTCGATGACCGATCACGCCACAGTGGAGCGCATCGTTGTCCCATTTCAGGCTCCTTCCACCCCCAAGTAACAAAGTACCACAAAGTATTAAAACTAACCCACACTAATATGAAGTACCCAGGAAAATCATTTAGTACACTGAACTCCACCCAAGGGTATAATGGAGGACTTAAGAGGTGTCCCAGAAGACCATAACGGACCACATGGTACTTATCAGATCCAGAAGAGATCCTTAGTAGAACCATGAAGTTCTTCAGTTTAACCACAAGAGGGCAGAATGCCCCTGTAGTACCTCAGATAATTCAACATGAAGTACCACAAAGTATCTCATCACTGAACCCAAACGAACATAGCTCAGTCTGTCAGAGTTCAGCTGATGGATGAAAAATGTTTCTCTGAGGATACTGAACTGAAATACTCTGAATGTCTGTGATGATCGAAATAGAACCAAACTCACTCCTGAGGATTCCTTCAGGTGACTCAGCAGTGAAGAGTCCAAACACTAAGTCACGTTGGGACTCTTCTCCCTGAAGCTCACACTCGTCTCAACCATCTGACTGAGGCATCATGGGATATGTAGAGGGGGTGTTTGGTTACAGAGCGGTGACAGTTGATCTTTAGTCTCTCTGCGTGTCCGTGAGGATCCTCGGTCACTCAGGTTCAAGGCTAATCTGACTCATTAAATCCTCTGTTTGTTCAACAAAATCTTTGACTCTCTCAGCAGTTACGTTTCAGCTGCCTCAGTTCTATCATCCTGTTTCATGACACGAGATTATTTTGAGGTTTCAGCCTCATTTCAGAAACGTTGATCCTTTGACAGATGTTCAGAAAACCTTTGGAATCATTTTCATTTTCATCCAAACCCTAAAACAAACCAGCTCTCTCCTCTGACTTCAGCTCTGTATTGTCTGAACACGTCTACAGAGGTCAGTCCTCTAATCTTCTGTTGACCTCTGACCTTTAAGTCGACAAATGTCTGCAAAGTGTAAATACTGAATCACAAACATTTGATTTTTAATGACTATTCTTATCTTGAACAGTATGAAGTGAGCCACACGACTGTTGAGAGCGACTCTCTCAGTGAAGGAGCCTGAAGCTTGTGCATGTTGTCACAGGTTTTTCTGCATGTGGTTGATTTAATGCTCCTCAGGGAAATGTTATTTAGATCTGCAGGAACGTTTTATTTCAATCAACATCAATGTTTCTACATTTTATTTGAGTCTCTGACGTTTATCTCAGCTGCGTCTTCAGGTTTCAACGTGCTGGTGACACACAGCACCAGGTGCATGATGGTTAATGGGCTGACTCAGCCTGTATTTAGCCTTTTTCTCTCCCTCCCTCTCTCCTGCAGTTGTTGCTCAGTGACTCGACAGACTGAACCTGTGTAACCAGCTAAAAAAGTTCCAACTATTCCACAGGTTCACCTGTAGAGGGCGCCCTCGTGTTTATCATTCCCCTCCATCCTTTCGCCTGGATGCAGCTGACTGGGTAGAAACATTCACACCACTTATGATACATAAGAAACCAGGCGGAGCCTCCGGCCTGTATTCTGCGTATTTGTGCTCAATGCGGAAGAAACAGACAAAATGCAGTACCACCAGAAATCACAGGGGGCAGCATAGCTAAAAGTTCAAGTGGCACGAACACTGGTGATGATGTAGAAATTAAAAAACTTTAAGAGAACAGATCGGTTCTCGAGAGGCTCACAACCTCCTCCACGGTCGCCATGTTTATTGTTGTCAGAAACTCTCAGACTCTGAGCTGCCCTCTAGTGGATGTGTGTGGACAGTGATGGAAAAAAAAACTCTAGTGGCCATTAGAGGAACTGCAGCTGAACACATGATACAGTGACAGTCAGAGTGAGTCAGAGGAGAAACATCACTTATATTTAGACTGAGATCAAAGCCGCCTCTGAACACTTTCATCCTTTCATTCAGTGTTAAACAGTGAAATCATCTTTAATCTACAGTTTGAACATTTCCTGTCAAATCTGCTGCAAATTATAACTTCAAAATAATTGATTCAATTAAAAGTCTTTAAATATCGAAACATGTTAATGTGTCGACACATTAAATAGACGAGACAGATATTTATCACAGACCGTATATAAAGAGAGCTGCAGCGCCTCTGCTGGCCACACTCATGAACTACAGCTGAGTGTGTAGAGTGTGGTGTGTTAGTAGATCACCATGGTAACTGTGACCTCACCTGGGCGATGTCATCGTTGATCTGCCGGGTCACACGCTCTCTGCGGAGCTCCTCCCCCCGGCGAGCGGCTTCGTTCAGCCACGAGACGCAGAGCGAGTCGAGAGAGAGAAGACGAAGCTCCAGCTGCTGAAGTTTGAAACCTGCCCAGTCCTGAGAGCACACACAGTTTTAATACTGCAGTATTACAGTACTTCAATACTACCGCAGTGTTATAGCACTATCATACTGCAGTATTAAACTACTATAATATTACAGTACCACAGTATTAAAGTCATAATACAACAGAATTACAGTATTCAAGTGTTACTACTTACTACAACTACTGTTTATCAGTCAGGTTCACTTCACCCCCACTCGTCTTGTTAGTAAACAACAGATTCACGTTATTATGTCGTGGTCACGTAAAATATTTTTACCAAATGTCACCAGGGGGCGCCGTAACGTATGCAGATGTTTTACCAGCTGTCCTTCCTGCATTTAGCAGCTGGAACTTCTTCTCAGTTTATGACCAGCGTGTCGGGTCGGGTCGTGTCGTGTCGGGTCGGGTCGGGTCGAGTCGAGTCGGGTCGGGTCGGGTCGGGTCGGGTCGGGTCGGGTCGTGTCGTGTCGGGTCGGGTCGTGTCGGGTCGTGTCGTGTCGGGTCGGGTCGTGTCGTGTGGTGTCGGGTCGGGTCGTGTCGTGTGGTGTCGTGTCGTGTCGAGTCGGGTCGGGTTGTGTCGGGTCGGGTCGGGTCGGGTCGGGTGTGTTGTACATACACACTGGGCAGCAGCTGTACAGATGTTGGTCTTCAGTGCAGCAGCTGTTGTGAACAGACTCTGGATCAGTTCCTGTTTCTCATGTGAACCATCAGAGTCCGAGAGCAGCAGCGCCTCCAGCTGGACACACAGGAAACAACAGTGAGACACAGACAGGCCCTCTCACTCGGTGTTCGATCCCCGTGCTCCACAGATGTGATCAGCTGACTCTGACCTGCTGAGCTCTGAGGTGGAAACTGCTGCTCAGATCCAGGATCCACTCGCTCTGCTCCAGCTGCTCCTTCACTTTCTTCTGGAGCCTCAGAAGCTCAGACATGTTGTCCTCCTCCTCCTCCTCCACCTCCTGGTCTCCTCTCAGCCTCTTCCAGCTCCTCATCACCTGCTCCACCTCTGCATCCAGCTGCTGACAAAAGAAGAGACTGACCAAATCATCTGTTTGTTATTTGATGATATAAAAGTCATGTTCCCATGAGCCTTTGCTCTCCCTCCATGTCCTGTCCTGTATCTATTGGCAGTTAAAGAGTCACATGACTCACAGTGAAAAGAGGCGTGGCCTGACTGAAGCGCTCTGTCAGTGTGGAGGTCTGCAGGTCTGAGCCCAGATCCACGTTAGTGCACGAGTCCAGCAGTTCAGAGACGCTCCTCAAGTCCTGCAGCGCCTGACCACACAGAGTACAGCGCAGTAATCAAGTACCAATACTCAGATACTCATACTTTACTAGAATTTTCTTATTTTACAATATGTAACTATATTTAAGTACATTTAAAGTAAAACTCAGGTATTTACAGTTTGAATAAAAAGAGCAGTAACGCTGACCTTTAACAGTCTCTCTCTGTACTTCCTGTGTGATGTCACTTCCTGCTGACGGATCTGGACTTGATGGTGACTCCGCAGCTCATTCACTTCCTGTTTGGTTCTGATGAGCTGCTTGATCGTCCGCTGGACCACGGACGCCACAGAGTGCAGGTCCAACCCCGATCCTGACGCCTGACAATACACACACACACACGCATGCACGCACACACATACACACACAGACACACACACACACACACACACTCACACACACACACACACTCTCACACACACACACACACACACACACACACACACACACACACACACACACACACACGCATGCACGCACACACATACACACACAGACACACACACACACACTCACACACACACACACACACTCTCACACACACACACACACACATACACACACACACACACACACACACACACACACACTCACACACATACACACACACACACACACACACACACGCATGCACGCACACACATACACACACACACACACACACACACACACACACACACACACACACACACACACACACACACACACACACACACACACTGTTATATTCTGTCGTTACAGATCACCTCAGCTTTTTTAACTTTATTCCTGATGACATCATCAGATCTCTGTAACACCGTGTCTCTGACCTCAGGTAACTTCATGTCATGTAATCTGATTACTTTTCAACGACTGTATCAGAACCCATTCAGTCTGACCCCTGACAGCCTGGTTACCATGGTGACAATCTGGACGAAGCTGTTTCCCACTTCCTGCGCAGCGTGGAGCCTCTGCAGCGTTTCCTCCCAGCGAGCGTCCACCCTCTTCTTCTTCTGTGGTGGTGACCTGGAACTGTCTGCAGCCCCCCTCTCCTCTTCGTCCTCTCCCTCCTCCTCCTCTCCTCTCCTCCTGTAGACCTCCCTCACTTCTTCTATCTCCTCCTCCAGCTGGAAAACAACAGAGTGTCACCACATGAGGGCGCTCTGTGACAGGACTTGTCAAATCTGACTTCACTCTTTGATCCAGAGCAAGATAATTAGATTTCACTCCCCCCCCCCCCCCCCCCACACACACACACAGGCTGTTCATCACACAGAGCTCAGATTCAGACTCTGACCTGCTGCGCTGCTCCGAGGAACAAGACGTACGTGTGCAGCAGCTGCAGGTTTGACTCTATCGTCCTGTTCACACTCTGCAGCTCCGTCAGGACCACATCAGCTCGAGCAGCAAGTTCAGGACTCAGCGGAGCAGCGGCATCAGTTCTGGTCTGTCTCCCTCTCTTCAGCTGCTCTGTGAGGGCCCTCAGCGGGGACAGCTGTCCAGGACCGGCCCTCGGACCGGTGTGTGGAGCTCGGACCTGGTCCAGGATCTGCTTCAGGTTCTCTGCATCCTGACACGCTGACTGAACAGGAAATAAAACACAGAGGACTCATCAAACCAAAGTTTATCTGCCACCATCAGCTGAGCAGATAACTTTAAATATCAAGTCTGGATCTCTTATTGAAATGCATCATGGGAGTTGTAGTTCACAGACTTGAGTTTTTATTAACCTTCACAAAGTGTTTACATCTTATGATTCAGTGGAACCTGCTGTATTTCTACTGTGTGTGTGTGTGTGTGTGTGTGTGTGAGTGTGTGTGTGTGTGCGTGCTTCAGCCTGTGTGTGTGTGTGTGTGTGTGTGTGTGTGCGTGTGTGTGTGTGTGTGCGTGCCTCAGCCTGTGTGTATGTGTGTGTTTGTGTGTGTGTGTGTGTGTGTGTGCGTGCCTCAGCCTGTGTGTATGTGTATGTGTGTGTGTGTGTGTGTGTGTGTGCGTGCCTCAGCCTGTGTGTGCAGCTGCATGTGTGTGTTCAGAGCATCTTCAGCCTCCGTCAGGTTTCGTCCTGCTTCAGAGCTGTGAGACAACACATTGCTGCTCTGCTGCACCCAGCTCCACACCTGCAACACACACACACACACACACACACACACACACACACACACACACACACGTATGAGTGTGAACCAGTTTCATTGTTCTTCAGTCTAAGATCTAAATATCACCTTGTCCACAAGACGTTCACATGACGATAGCAGCTCTTGCTGCTGACTGGTCGGTAGGACTTGGTGGGTGTGGTCTTCTCCACTGTATCTGTCCACCCGCCCACTACCACAGAAGAAGAAAATCATGCAGGTTATGTTGGGTTGTGTCTCAGTGTGTGTGTGTGTGTGTGTGTGTGTGTGTGTGTGTGTGTGTGTGTGTGTGTGTGTGTGTGTGTGTGTGAACATGGAGAACGTTACCTGTTGGTCTTTGTTTCCTGTTGCTGCAGGTTTCCAGTCTTGTCTGATCTGGATCCAGGCTTCAGGTCTGACCCTAAGTGGGGCTCCACATTGTCCTCTGAGCTGGATTCAGACTGCAGGTCTTTGTTTCTCTCTAATCTGGATCTAGATGTTAGCTCTGATCTAGATCCTGATTCTAACTTTCTGGTTTCCTCTGACCTGGATCCAGACTGAATGTCTGATCTAGATCCAGACCTCACCACTAATTTGACTCTAGGCTTCTGAACTGTACTGGACTCAGGCTTTGGACCTGATCTGGATCCAGTCTGACGGTCTCTGGATTCTTCTGTTCTGGAATGTGTCTGCAGGTGAGTGCCCTCTGCTGGTGTGGATTCAGACTCCAGGTTCTGGTCCAGGATGAGGGTCCAGTCCTGTGGAGGAGACAGATCAGGAGGGTTTTACAGTCTTTTCTGGACGGTTTCATTCAGTTCAGCTGTTTGACAAAATATTTGTGAATGGGGTCTCTGGACTGATGATGTCACTGATGATGTCACTGATGATGTCACCGTGTCTCTGACCTCTGATCCAGACTCTTTCTTTCGGACCACGACACTTGTCTCCGCCTGTTGCAGCTGCAGCCTGACGGCCTGGTCCGCCCTCCTCCTCCGATCCTGCAGCATCTCCACCAGCTCCTCCAGCCTCAGCGCCACCTCCTGGCTGCTCTGAGAACTCTGGGCACGGTAAAGTGCAAAGTTAAGTTACACATGAGTTATTCCAGATTCAAATTAAAACCAATGTAAACAAAGTCAGTGTCACCATTTCCTCACACCCCCCTGCCCCCTGCTGGTCCTGCAGTACCGCCCCTCTCCTCTGGAGGGCCTCGGTGCTCTGCAGCTGTTGGAGTTTGTCCAGCAGAACGTTGCTGCTGTTTAAAACCTGCAGAGACTTCAGCAGAACATCTGGAACCAAAACACAACGACGACACCACAGATGTTTACACACGTTTAACATCGACCAACCAAACCGGTTTAAATCAGACGAACACACGAACCAGGTTTATCTACGGTTCAAACCTGTTTAACTATAACTTGAGTTTAAACCAGTTAATCTACAGTTTAAATCAGCTTCAAGATCAATCTCTCCTGTAAACTGGTTTCAAACTGGTTTCAAACCAGTTACCTTTTCTCATGGAGTCGAATCTGAGCTGAACTTCGTCTGGTCTCATCTGAAGATTCTCAAGTTTGTTGATACTGACGTCAAACTACAGAGAGAGAGAGAGAGAGAGGGAGAGACAGAGGGAGAGAGAGAGAGAGAGACAGTTATTATTATAATTATATGAACTGTTGATGAAGAAGAAGAAGAAGAAATACTTTATTGATTCCCCGAGGGGGAAATTCTTTTTACACTAATTTTTATTTATACACACACACACACACACACACACACACAAAGGGCTCGGTAGAGTGATGGGCAGCCCCTGAGAAGCGCCCTGCGAGCATTTGGGGGGTTTGGTGCCTTGCTCAAGGGCACCTCGGCACCTTCCATACTTTTAGTCCATGCTGGACTTGAACCGGTGACCCTCCGGTTCCCAAGCCGAGTCTCTATGGACGGAGCTGCTGCTGCTGTTATTAATAACACATAGAACAGCTGATCCGTTAGCGTCGCAGTTTGTCAACAAAGAACCGGAGTCAGAACTGTGATGGATGCTAACAGCTGTTAGCTGCTGTTAGCTGCTGTTAGCTGCTGTTAGCTGCTGTTAGCTGCTGTTAGCTGCTGTTAGCTGCTGTTAGCTGCCACAGTGTAAACAAGTTAAAATAGCAGCTCAGTGGGACAAAGGCTGCAGCAGCTGCCGCTAATAAAACCCCAGCAGCCAAAGGACAAGTCTCCGCCTGAGACATGAGACACTGAAGTGTTGTCCTTCATGTGAAGGGACAAAGGACAGAGGACACTTTACTGCAGCACGAGAGGGGTCAGAGGTCACAGGTCAAATAGTTTGTATTTATCTGATAAATCAAAGCAGTTTATTTATTCACACACACACACACACTCACACACACACTCACTCACTCACACACACACTCACTCACACACACACACACACACTCACACACACACTCACTCACACACACACTCACTCACTCACACACACTCACACACACTCACACACACTCACTCACACACACACACACTCACACACACTCACACACACACACACACACACACACACACTCACACACTCACACACACACACAAACACACTCACACACACACACTCACACACACTCACACACACACACACACACTCACACACACACTCACTCACACACACACACACACACACACGATTTTTGTCTGCTAACATGGGGGAGGCAGGGTTTATATATTTAAATAAGCTGTTCTGCAGGCAGCCACCAGGGGGCTGGTCTTTGTTTCCCTGTGACCCTTGACCCTCATGTTTCCAGATGTTTCTCACCTCCAGCGCTCGGTGGTAAAAGTCTGACGCCATCATCAGGACTTCCTGTCGTCTGTGGAGCAGGTGAAGGAGGAGCGACCATCCCTCGCTCAGCGACGCCCCCATCGCCTCCTTCAGCTCCGTCTCCTCTTCCTCCCTCCTCTTCACCGATGACAGCGCTTCGCTCTCGTGTTTCTGGAACAAACAGAATTTAAATCACATCAGGTTGAAAGTGTTTCATCAAAGACGTGAACTGAATGAAGCATAAACCTGTTTATCATCATCATCCTCACTTAGTTCTCAGATTCTCAGCTCAATGTTTCTTCGTTTCTCTAAACGTTCTGATGATCTTCACTGAATGAAACGTTTTTCCATGAGCTCGTTAAACAAATAAAAACATAAAAATATAAACATTGGAAAAGTTCTCGTCCAACGTTAAGTTCATAAAGTTTGTCTCATGCCTGACTGAACGCAGCAGCAGACCCGCCTCCAGACAAGAGTTTTAACTCGTTCACAACTACGAGGACGTGGCTCTGCTGAAACCATGTTATATTCATGAGGTTAGGATACAGCGCCCCCTACAGTTCTAGGAGAATACTTCTGTGATTCTGTGAGGAGAAGCCGTCGTTTCGTTTCGTCTGTAAACTGAACTTTTCTGTCGTCATCGGTGACACAACTGAAACTAACAAAAACACCAGAAGAAGAAAAACTTCTCAACAATCCAAAAGCAACCTCCCCCTACAGGTGAGTCGGTGGTAGAGCAGCTGGGAGACGTGGGATCACCTGGAGTTTGTGGATCAGCTGCTGCTGCTCCTGGATCAGTTTCTGATTCTCCTCTTGGTTCCATCCGATCTCACAGAGGCCCGGGTGAACCTGGACCAGCTGGAGGTGGACCAGAGAGCCGCTCTGCACACACACACACACACACACACACACACAGAAAACTCTGGATAAAAAACTTGAATCAATGAAAGTTCAAATAGACGATAACGAAGTTATATCATAAGAAAATGTATAATAATAATAATAATAATAATAATAAATCAATAATCGTATGAAGCTGGTTTAACAGATTTAACTTCATGTCAACATGGGTGTGTTCATGCCACACGCGTGTGCTGCCACATTCCTCAGGGTGATACTGTATCTGTGGCATGTCGACCAAAAAAGAACAACGTGACGCGTGTCAAGAGACACACACACACACACACACAGACACAGACACACACACACACACACACACACACACACACACACACAGACACACACACACACACACACACCTCTCTTTACATCAGGAAACACAGAAACCATTGACGAACAGTTTTCCTCCTCGTTGCTGATCGATGAGAAATGAAACATGAAAAACACAATCAGGTGTTTGATCCCTGATATCAAGAGATCGATCTAGAACAGGAAACACAAACAGAAATAATACAAACAACCGAACAAGTCTAATACCCTATATTATATATAGAATATAATTCTGTATTCTATATAATATATACACTATACTGTATATATTATATATAGAATATAATTCTGTATTCTATGTATAATATATACAGAATACTTTATATATTCTAAGTTGATTCATTATATAAAACAAGTCAAAGGATGTTTGATGAGGACAGACGGAGGGGACGGACTCATACCCTGAGGACAGAGACGACCAGCTGTGATTGGCCGGCCTGGATGGCGATGGTGCTGATGGTGGTGAAAGAAGGAGAAAGCTTCACGTTCTCTTCTCCTCCTCTTCCCTTCATCCTTCTCGTCTCGTTGTCCACACGTCTCTTCAGTCTCTTCTGTCTCTTCTGTCTCTTCAGTCTCTTCAGTCTCTTCTGTCTCTTCAGTCTCTTCAGTCTCTTCTGTCTCTTCTGTCTCTTCTGTCTCTTCTGTCTCTTCAGTCTCTTCAGTCTCTTCTGTCTCTTCAGTCTCTTCTGTCTCTTCAGTCTCTTCTGTCTCTTCAGTCTCTTCAGTCTCTTCTGTCTCTTCAGTCTCTTCAGTCTCTTCTGTCTCTTCAGTCTCTTCTGTCTCTTCTGTCTCTTCAGTCTCTTCTGTCTCTTCTGTCTCGAAAAGATTCTGTCACAGACGGAGAAATGACGAAGGTTCATTTCTACTGAGACGTTTTCTTCAACACTCACTGTTGTTTCTGTTAGTTAGTTCATTAGTTAGTTAGTTAGATAGATAGTTCATTAGTTAGTTCATTAGTTAGTTCATTAGTTAGATAGATAGATAGATAGTTCATTAGTTAGATAGATCATTAGTTAGTTAGATAGATAGATAGATAGATAGATAGATAGATAGATAGATAGATAGATAGATAGATAGTTCATTAGTTAGTTAGATCATTAGTTAGTTAGATAATTCATTAGTTAGTTAGTTAGATAATTCATTAGTTAGTTAGTTAGATAGATAGTTCATTAGTTAGTTAGTTAGATAGTTCATACGTTAGTTAGTTAGTTAGATAATTCATTAGTTAGTTAGTTAGATAGTTCATAAGTTAGTTAGTTAGTTAGTTAGATAGTTCATTAGTTAGTTAGTTAGATAGTTCATACGTTAGTTAGTTAGATAGTTCATAAGTTAGTTAGTTAGTTAGATAGTTCATTAGTTAGTTAGTTCATACGTTAGTTAGTTAGTTAGTTAGTTAGTTAGTTAGTTCATAAGTTAGTTAGATAGTTCATAAGTTAGTTAGTTAGATAGTTCATAAGTTAGTTAGATAGTTCATAAGTTAGTTAGTTAGATAGTTCATAAGTTAGTTAGTTAGATATTTCATTAGTTAGTTAGTTGGAATAAAATGTTTAATCTCATAATAACTGAATAAAAACAACAATGAGGTTTTTATTTTGAATGTTTATTTTTCTTAAGAACAAAATCAAAAGAATAATAAAAACACAAAAAGCGAAAAATCATAACATTAAAACTTTCATCTTATTTTGTTTAACCTCTTAAATGAATCAGGTTCAAAACATTTCAAACATAAAGTGAAAACTTTATATATGACGTTAAAAACATGTTGGAATGAAAATGTTCAGTATTTGTTCATCTGCCATTGAATTGTGTTGCAAAGTTACAGGACTTTAAAACTACACAATAAACACAAATGAGTATTTAATTAATATTGAATCTTTAGTTTTTAAAGTGATTTAGTTTTGAAGGAGAAGAAAACTTTACCTGAGTTGTGTCAGAGGAGAAACGGGAGGTTTGACTCTGGAGGAGGAAACAGCTGAGAGAGAGAGAGGAGGTAAAAATAGAATCAAATCAGGGAGCTCAGTGACACAGACACCTTTCTATATATATATATATATATATATACTCTCACTGTGTAGTATATATATATATGTATATATATATATATGTATCTGTATATGAGCTAACTTGACTTATAAAGCTAACGACATGTTGCTAACTTTAAATAAATCTAAGCTAATATCGATAATTAGCTGAACGTGGCTTCTCCTCTGGGATCATTCGTAAACAATGAACGTCTGAGGGAGAAAGCATTTGGAGTAACCATAGCAACAAGAAGGAGGAGTCTACAGTGTGCAGTGAAAACAGGAAGTGATAATAATAATAATAATGTTTTGTTGCTGGTTCCAGGACAAACACTGATCATGTGATTGATGATGCGGCTCCTCCTCACTGGGCGGTCCGGGCTGTCGTCCCTCCCAGTACCAGGAGGGGGAGACAGACTGCAGGTTTAACTGTTGACATAGTAACTGACTCCTTGTGACTTCATGAATTCTCAGGGGAAAGTTCAGCGCCTCCTTCAGGAAGTTTTCAGGATCAACAACATGAACATCTGCCCAGAGCAGAGTGTTGAAGTGCTGCCCCCTGCAGGCTGGGCCTGGCATTACAGTAAGAACAGGAAACAAAAACTACTTTGGTTTAGAAAAACTTTATTGAACTTTACACAGAGCGGACCTCGAGTCTTCACATGAACCACAAGCAGCTCAGACTGAGGGATCATGGGAAATGTAGTGCGTCATAACAAATGAAAACAGAATAAAAAATTAAATAAAAACGAGTTAAAAAGAACTTTTCGCCCAGTGAGACTCATGCTTCAGTTCCAGAATCCTGCTGATCGGCTGCTGACGCCTCGTCAGACACACGAGGTTGAACCAGCGTCTTTCAGTCGTGACAGACGACCTGTGGTTGGACAGTTTACTTCCTTTGTGATATCAAGCTGTTTCCATAGCAACAGAACAGCTGACTGCCTTTGGCTAAAAGCTTCATTATGTATTTTATATTTTTCAGCGTTACGATTGGCTGAGCGACATCCTCAGCTCCTCCTCCTTCAGACTGCGGTCCAATCGCTGCGTCTCAGACTCCAGGACTGATGGGATTGGACAGTGCGTGACGATGGCGAGCGAATCACTGAGGTCATGTCTTAGGGACAGCAGCCACTCGCTGTTTCTGGACGACTGCTGGATAAACTCCGCCCTCTGCTGTTGATCCACAGCCAATGAGAGATGGAGCTGACTCACCTGAGGGGAGGAGACTGTCAGCATCACCATGACAACTAAGAGCATCTGAAACTCTTCTTCTTCTGCTCTCACCTGCTCCTCCAGCTCCATCACCCGACTCTGCAGACGCTCTTCTTCTGTGGTGTCTGTAGACTCCTGAACAAACACACAGAGGTTAACACACACACACACACAAACACACACACACACACACTCACTCACTCACACACACACACACACACACACACACACACACCTGAGATCTGCTGCTGACAATCAGCTGTTGTCTCAGCCTCGTTCGCTCGTCTTCCACCTGAAACACACAAACATCAAACACAACGTCTACCTGTCCCAGTGTGTGTGTGTGTGTGTGTGTGTGTGTGTGTGTGTGTGTGTACCTGTCTCAGTGTGTCTCTCAGTGTGTGTCTCTCTCTCTTCAATTTTTCTTTTGTATTTTCCAGATGTGAGTTTTTCTTGCTCAGTCGTTTTTGTTCGAGTTCGAGTTCAGCAACGAGACGCTGGAGGACAACGAGTCTGTCCCCCACACCCTGCAGACACACACACAGTCAGGTCCACAGGAACGAGGACGATAACTTGTCAACCAGTTAGAGACACTGACCTCTCCTGAGTTTGGTCTCTCCCCTGAGCTCTGCTCCTGTTGGTGGCTTCTCTCCTTGTAGTCAATCACAGCTGCCTCAGTTCTCTCCAGAGCCAATCGGACTCGATCTCTGTCCTTCTCCAGCTCCTCTGTCCTCCGAGTGAGAGTGTCCACCTGAGGACAAGAAGACGACGTCATGACTTCATCATTCATACGAACAAGCTGGATCCTCATTGAGTGTTTTTAGCATGAACACACAAAACTTAGACCCCAACACATTCCAGAATCTGAAAATGTGTTTGGTGACTTCAAGTGCTGTGTGTGTGTGTGTGTGTGTGTGTGTGTGTATTATATATATATATATATATATATAATATATACGTGAGAAACACGTGAGGAACATGTGACAAACACGTGTGGAACACATCAGGAACATGTGAGGAACATGTGAGGAACACATGACGAACACGTGAGGAACATGTGACGAACACGTGACGAACACGTGAGGAACATGTGACGAACACGTGAGGAACACATCAGGAACATGTGAGGAACACGTGAGGAACATGTGAGGAACACATCAGGAACATGTGAGGAACATGTGACAAACACGTGAGGAACACGTGAGGAACATGTGACAAACACGTGAGGAACACGTGAGGAACATGTGAGGAACATGTGAGGAACACATCAGGAACATGTGAGGAACACGTGAGGAAACAGCTTCAGTGCAGTTGTGATCTTTAACCTGTGACCAGGCTGATAACACTTGTTTTAAGATGTGATCAGAGACGTTGAACATCAGCAGCAACTAAACTTTTCTTTTCTTCACCTCAGTTTCTCGGAGCCTCAGCAGCCTCTTCACCTCCTTCTTCTCCTGCAGCAGAGACGTGATCTGCTCCTCCTCCTCCTGAGGAAAAGATTCATCATGTCAATAAACACCAGTTTCCTCTCTACAGTGTTTTCTGTTCAACATCACCTCCTCTCTTCTTGTCATCTGTCCTCCTCCTCACCTGTCCATCTCTCTCCTCCTCCAACATGGCCGCTGTGGCTCTGACCCGGCTCAGCTCAGCCCTGCTCTCCTCCACCTCCCTCCTGGCCGTCCACTCCTTCACCACCTCCTCATGTCTCTCCTTCACCGTCTGGATTTCTCTCAGCTTCACCCGCTTTTCCTCCTCCATCTCCTCCAATCTACTCCTCCAACACTCCTCAGCCTCCCTCCTGTACTCCTCTGCCTTCTCCTTAGCATGAAGAGCTTCCTCCAGCCCCTCTATCACCTCCCTCCTCCTCCTCTCCAGGGCCTTGGTTCTTGCTCTCAGCTCCTCCAACTGTCCTCTTTCCTTCTCAACCTCCTCCCTCTGTCGCTCAACCTCCTCTCTGACAGTCCTCAGGTTCTCCACCTCCTCTTTCTTGTCCTTCAGAGCGCTCCTCAGTCGCTCTCCCTCTGTGTGGCTCTCCTGACAGACACAAAGTGGGACGACATATAGCTAGCTTAGCATTAAGACTGGAAACAGATAGCTTAGCTTAGCATAATGAACATAAACATGGGGACAAAGTGAAGGACAGGTTGTAGCAGGAGCTGTATCCTCCAGCAGGAGTCGCTGTACCTGCAGGAGCACTTTGAGTTTGGTCATCTCCTCCAGCGCCTCCCTCAGTCCCTCCTTCATCTGCTGCCTCTCCTGCTCCTTCTCCTTCACTTCCTGCTTAGATCGCTCCTTGCTCCGACTCAGGTCACACACCTGAAGCAGAGAGAGAGGAGACATAAGCTTTCCTGCAGCACCTCCTTCAGGACGATGTCTCCTCTTCATCAGGACTGTACCTGACTCTGCAGGGAGCGCAGGTTCTCCGTCATCACCTCTACACTCTGCTGAGCTCCTCTCAGCTCCTCCTGCACCTCCTCCCTCCTCCTCCGCTCCCTGTGCACCTCCTCTCCGAGAGTTATCACCTCTTCATCTGTCCTCCGCAGATTCTTCTCTGTCTCCTCCTTCTTTCTTTGTTCTCTTTTCACCTCCTCCTTCAGAGCTGTCATCTCCTCCATCCTCCTCATAAGCTCCTTCTGCACCCCCTTCTTCTCCCTCTCTTCCGCTTGTACCTCCTCTCTTAGTACAAACATCTGCCTCTCTCTCCTCCTCAGCTCCTCCTGTACTTCCTCCGTCTGCCTCAACTTCTCTTCGGTTTCCTCATTCTTTCTTTGTTCCCTCTGCACCTCCTCCCTCAGAGCCATCATCTCCCCCTCCATCCTCTTCAGCTTTTCCTCTAACTCCTCCTTCTCTCTTTGTGCTCCAGTTACCTCCTCTCTCCTTCTCCTCAGCTCCTCCTGTGCTCCATCTCTCTCCCTCTGCAACTCCTCTCTGAGATCTGTCACCTCTTCTCTCCTCCTCATTAGTTCCTTCTGCACCCCCTTCTTTTCCCTCTGTGCTTCTTGGACCTCCTCTGTAAGTAAAGACACCTCCCTTTCACTCCTCCTCAGTTCCTCCTCTATTTCCTCCGTCTGCCTCCACTTATCAAGGGTCTCCTCACTCCTTCTTTGCTCCCTCTGGACCTCCTCTTGTGCATCCTTTTTCTCTCTTTGTTCTCTTTTCACCTCCTCCATCAGTGCTGTCACCTCCCTCTCTCTCTTCCTCAGCTCCACCATCAGTCCTGTCTTCTCCTCCTCTAGCTCTCTGACTCTGGCCCTCCCTCGCTCCTCCACCAGCAGGTGCTGATCTCTCTTTTCTCCTTGCTCCTCTTTGGTCTTCTTCACTTCATCTTCTAGCTTCCTCTTCTCCTCTTCTTTACTTCTCAGCACCTCCCTCTGTAACTCCATTTCTTTCAACCTCTCTTTCAGTTTATCCTCAAGTCTCCTCTTCTCCTCCTTCACCCTCCACAACTCCTTCTCCTCGACCTCTCTCTCCTCCTGCATCACCCTCAGTCTGTTCTCCATCCTCCTCTTTTCTTCCCTCTCTTCCTCCTGCTCCTCCTTTACCTCCTTCACTTTCTCCTCCAGCCTCCTCTTCTCCTCCCTTTCTTGCTCTCGCTCCTCCTCCAGCCCCCTCTTCTCCTCCTCCAACTCCATCAGCTTGATGTCCATCCTCCTTCTCCTTTCCTCTCTCTCTCTCCTCTCCTCCTCCTTTTCTTTCCTCTCCTCCTCTCTCTCCTCTCTCAGCTGCTGCACCTCCTCCTCTCGTTCTTTTAGAAGACTGCTGATCTTTGTTGACTCTGTCGTACTCAGCTTGACCTTCTCTCTCCACTCCTTCACCTCCTCCTCTAGCCTGTCGTTTACCTCCTCGTCCTCTCTTACTCTTCTCTTCACTCCATCGGACTCGGCCTGAGCCTCCTGCAGCTCTCTAACCAAGAGGGAGATCCTGTCATCTTTTTCTCCTCCCTCTCTTCTCTCCTCTTCCAGGAGATCCTGGGTTTCTCTCAGCAGTATCTCCAGCTGCTCCTCTCTCTCCTGCATCAGCTTCAGTTTCTCCTTCACCTCCTCCTGCTCTCTCACTCCCTCCTCCTCCTGCTCCTCCAACAGCCTCAGTCGCTCCTTCAGCTCCTCCACTTCCTCCTCCCTCTCTCTCACGGCGTTCATCTGTCGCTCCAGGCTGCGCTCCCTCCGCTGCACCTCCTCCTTCACCTCCTCATACTCCTCCTTCGCCACGTTCAGCCTCACCCTCAGAAGCTCCATCTCCCCCACATTCTCCTTCAGCCTCTTCGACAGTCCTCCTACAGCTTCCTCCTTCTCCTCTTTCAGTCTCTCGTTTTTTTTCCTCTCCTCCTCTCTCTCCCTCTTCACCTCCTCCACTCTGCCAAGCAGTCGCTCAACAGTCCCCCTCTCTTCCTCCTCTCGTTTTCTCAGTGTGCTGATCTCCTCCTCCACTTCCTCCACTCTCATCCTCCATCTCTCCCCCTCCCCCTCTCTCTCCTCCTTCTCCCTCTCTAATCTCTCCATCCGGTCACAGAGTGCCTCAATCTCTTTTTCCTTCTGCCTCTCGTCCTCTCTCCTCCTGTCCTCCCTCCTCACCTCCTCCTCTCTTAAACTCAGCTCTGTCTTCTTCACCTCCTCCTCCAGGTTCTCCCTCTCTCTCTCTGCTCGCTGTATTCTCTCCATCATCTGGCTGATTTGCATAGTCCTCTCCATCAACTCCCCAGTCAGTCTCTCCACCTCCCTCTGCCTCTCCTCCTTTTCCTCAGTCAATCCCTCTTTGCGCCTCCTCAGTGCTTCCACCTCTCCATCCCTCATCCCCAAGTCCTCATTCAGAGCCTCCCTTTCTCTTTGCCAGGCCGCTCTCTCCTTTTTTCTCTCCTCTTCCTCCTCCATCCTTGTTCTCCTCAGCTCCTCCACCTCCTCTGTCAGTCTCTCCATCTTCTCTTTCAGCACCTCCCTCTCCTCCTCACTCCTTTCTCTCCTGGCTGTCATTTCCTCTAGCTCTTCTCTCAGACACGCCATCTCTCCTTTAAAAAGAAAAAACAGTTATTCTCCTCCTATTAGATCTCACACACACACACACACACACACACACACAGTATCTCTCTCCCTCCCTCTCTCCCTCCCTCCCTCCCTCCCCCCCTCTCTCACCCTGCAGGGTTTGTTTGACGTCCTGTACGGTTTGAACGTGTGTGATCAGCTGACATCTGTCGACCTCTGACTGCGACAGATGTTTCTGCTGCTGAGCGAGCTGCTGGTGGAGAGACACCGACAGAGACCTGCAGAGAGAGAGAGTGAGAGAGAGAGTGAGAGAGAAAGAGTGAGAGAGAGAGAGAGAGCTGGGTGCTCCTAATAAGTTTGTGACCTGTTCAGGTGAGTCAGTACCTGAGCTCCAGCAGCTCCTTGTCCTCCTGCTGCCTCCTGCTCTCTCTCTCCTGCTGCCTCCTGCTCTCTCTCTCCTGCTCCTCCTGCTCTCTCTTCCTCTCCTTCTCTCTCGTCCGCTGCAGCTGCTCTTGCGCCTCCTTCAGCTCCGCACACACCAATGCAAACCTAGAGGACATCTGAGGAGCACACACTTCATTCATCATACATGTGTACATGTCTGAGTCACATGATCACTCCTCCTCCTCCTCTTCTCTACCTCCTCCTGCTGCCGTCCATCATTCTCTCTCTCCTCCATCAGAGAGGCCAACTCTCTCTTCTTCTCCTCCATTATTCTCTCCATCTCTGACCCTCTTTCTCTCAGTTGATGAACAATGTCGGCCTCCAGCTCCTTGTGAGCTCTGAAATCAAAGTTAAGGTTTAAATTCAGGATTAAAAGTTTAAATTCAGGATTAAAAGTTTAAATTCAGGATGAACTTAATTTAGATTAAATACTTTGTTTGAGATTTCAGAGGTTTCTGTTGTGGAATAAAAACTTCTGTCATTAATAGAAGCTCCATATTTGAAAGTTTCTACTTGTGTAGAAACGTGTGACGGTGGACACTCACCTGAGTTGGCTGCAGTCGCTGGTGAGGGTCTTGACCTCTTTGTGCAGAGAGCTGACCTCTGACCTCAGAGCGTGCAGCTGTGATTGGCTGTCTGTCAGATCACACCCCAGCTGCCAACACAAACACAGGTCAGGAGCCTTTGAGCCAGGCACTGTCCGAGAGAGAGAGAGAGAGAGAGAGAGAGAGAGAGAAGCCATACCTGCAGCAGCTGTTTGTTCAGCTCTCGCTTGTCTGATTCCAAGGCCGAGTTCAGGGTGGCCATCTTGTCAACGGCGTCACGTCCCTCGTCCACCTCCTGCTTCAACGCACACTCGACGGACGACAGACGTAGAACACACTCCCTGGACTGGTTTTATCACGAGTGTTAAACAGTGAAACTGAGCAATGTTGGTTTATTATAAAATCCCAAAAGTAAGCGAATGAATGAGTGAATGAATGAATGAGAGTGATTGACACATCAGCTGACACACATGTGGCCACACATGGACGTTAATATAAAATTTAATCTGCACCTTCTGCAGAGCGTCTCTGGCGTCCGCAGTCTCTTCTTCTGCTCTCTGCTTGTCCAGCTGCTCTCTCTCCAGCGCCCCCTACAGGACGTCAGGAGGCACACAGTGGAAGGAACAGAATGATAAGTAACTGGATGAGTAGAACAAACAGAGGGAAGAGTATTTATTTTTACCTTCAGAGTGTGAATTTCCATCCGCTGAAGAGAGTCTCTCTCCGTCAGCTGAACATTCTCCAACAACTCCGTCTCAACTCTGAAACAGAGCCACATGTTGTAAATAAACAACGTACAGTGAGTCCATTATTAGCCACAGGAAGTTGAAGTGTCAGTCTTCACAGCGACAGCTCCACACAACATGATGAAAACACAAACAAACGTGAAGCGAGGAGTTACTCCTGTCACATGGTCGAACATCTCAGACCTTCTGATAAAGGCAGGGTACCGTCTGTGTGTTTCTGTCTCCAGGCGTCTGTTCCTCTCCTCCTGTCTCTCTCTCTCACTCCTCAGTCTGTTGTTCTCCCTCCTCACCTCCTCTTCGCTCATCTGCACCTCCTCCACCTGCAGACGCAGCGAAGACAACATCTCGCGCTCCCTGCCATGTTCATGAGACAGAAGAAAAGAAGCTGCTCCTGTTCAAATGTCACGACCTGACTGACATGGATGATGTTGTGCGTGTGTGTTCGCATGCACCTGCTCAGTGTGTCCAGAGTGTGTGTGAGCTCCAGCTGAGAGTGTTTTGTGTGTGTCTGAAGCTGCTGGTTGTCGTCTTTCAGTTGTTTCATTCGGAGCTGCAGGGTTGTGTTTTCCTCACTGAGCCGCCGCAGAGAGAGCTCCGCCCCCTGACACACACAAACACACACAAACACACACACATTTAACAACAGCTCCATGACCTCTGACCTGCAGTAGAAACTGCTCCTCCGTGTGATTGACCTGCAGTTCCTGGTGTCTCCTCTGGAGGGTGCTCTCTGTCTGAGACAGGACAGACAGCAGGGAGGACAGGTCTAGACTGAGGACGCTGTCCGAGGACACACACACAGAACGACTGCAGCTGCTCAGGACTCTGGACTGAAGACACAACACACTGATGATGTCACTGATGATGTCACAGGTCAATATGACCACATGGCGCTCTCTCACTCACCAGACTGATCACAGCTCGACTGACGGACTGAAGACTTCTCTCTGTCTCTCTGTGCCTCTCTACCTCTCTCTCTCTCTCCTCCCTCAGAACATGCTCCTCCTGCAGCGAGCGAGAGAGCTCCACAATCCTAACAACAGGGAGAGAGGGAGGTTACAGAGTCACTATCAGCTGACATTCAGCAGAGGGATGGAGGAGGTGTCACTCATTACCGCTCCTTCAGCTGTGACACTTCAGTCTCCTGCAGGGGGCGCTCCAGCTCCTCCCTCCTCTGCTCCAACTCCGCCAACACGAAGGTTCCCAGAGAAGAAGAGGAGACGAGAGGAGGCTCAGAGTCCGAGGAGTCTGGATGAGGGAGGAGCAGAGTGGAGGAGAGAGTGGAGGAGAGAGGAGAGGGGGGAGCGAGGTCAGGGGGAGGCAGAGAGGAGGAGGAGGGGGAGAGTTGGATGTGAGGAGCATTGAGTCTCAGGGCGGAGGAGACAGAGTCACAGCTGGACAGAAGAGACGACGAGAGACGAGAAAACTCCGCCCTCAGCTGCCATAGGTCCCTGCAGAGACACATGTCAATCAATACGTCACATGTCAATCAATACGTCACATGTCATCAATACGTCACATGTCAATCAATACGTCACATGTCATCAATACGTCACATGTCAATCAATACGTCACATGTCAATCAATACGTCACATGTCATCAATACGTCACATG
This sequence comes from Paralichthys olivaceus, assembly GCF_024713975.1. NCBI lineage: Eukaryota > Metazoa > Chordata > Actinopteri > Pleuronectiformes > Paralichthyidae > Paralichthys > Paralichthys olivaceus. Next base: position 412,952 of record NC_091102.1, on the reverse strand, counting down.
TCATCAATACGTCACATGTCAATCAATACGTCACATGTCATCAATACGTCACATGTCAATCAATACGTCACATGTCAATCAATACGTCACATGTCATCAATACGTCACATGTCATCAATACGTCACATGTCAATCAATACGTCACAGTTCAACACTCACCTGTCGGCTGCAGTTTTGACAGAGTGACAGACTCGTCTCAGAGAAACCACAGATCTCCACACAGACAACAACTGAGCCTGATGATGACCCACACCACCTGACACACACTACACACACACACACACACACACACACACACACACACACACACACACACACACACACACACACACACACACACACACACACACACACACACACACACACACACACACACAGTTGTGAGGGTGAACACACTTGTCAGGACAGTATACTTAAAGGGACAGTTCACAGAAAAATGGACTCATTATCTCCTCACCACCATGATGTGGGGGGTGAACTCCACTTCAGGTGTAAACAGAGTTGGAGCAGAATCCAACACAACTGAAGTAACTGGAGACGAAAGCTTCAGACGTAATAAAACGCCAGAAATAACACGCCTCCATTCTGCTCCTGTGATGTCATCAAATGTCTGCAAGCCCCGACACTCAACTTGGATATGAAACAAGTAATTTACACAAAGTTGTAATGTGTCACACTCAGGAGCAGTGTGGACGGTTTTCTGTTGTTTTATACATCTGAAGCTTTTGTCTCCAGTTCGGGAGGTTCACACCTGACACAGTGTTCTGTGGACTCAAACACTTCAGCCCCCTCCATCTTAGGGCTGAGGAGATAATGAGGGAACCATCCCTTTAACTTTCCAGAACTAATAATAAAACTCCCAGAGGAGTAAAACATACAGACCTTCTTCTCTCTCAGCCAATCAGACTCTCTCTGCTCCGCCTCTTCCACAGCTCTTGACCAATCAGCTGTCAGCTTCTGGAGGTCCTGCCTCAGGGCCTGGTTGGCGTGCTCTGATTGGCCGAGTTGCTCCCGCAAGAGAGCGTTGGTCTCAGCCAGACCGACTGACCTGGACACACACACATAAACACAGGTGAGACCATAAACTGTAGATAAAGATGGACGACAACATGACACACACACACACACACACACACACACCTCTGCTGTTCCTCTTCCAGCCTGATGAGGGTGCTCTCAAGAGAGTCACTGTGTTCATCTCTGATCCTCTGCTACACAACAAACACACAACAGGAAGAGTCACAACAACATCTGGAATACTGTATGTACTACTGTGTAGTACTGTAATATCATGAAACTGTATTATGTAATGATCTAATCTTGTATATACTGTCGTATTGTGTTAGAATGTGAGTGTGACCTCAGTGTTGATGAGTTGTGTGTGTTGATTCTGCAGCTGAAGATCCAGACGCTGACATCGATCTCTGTACTCCACCACCTGTAGTAAGATACACACTGATACTACACACTGATACTACACACTGATACTACACACTGATACTACACACTGATACTACACACTGATACTACACACTGATACTACACACTGATACTACACAGTGTCTCTCAATCCAAAGAATAATCCAAAGAAATGAGGTAATTCAGTGACCTCACGACCTTCACCAACATTGCAGATGAAAATCTGCCTGATTGACTCATGTTCACAGATGAGCTCATAAATAATACTCGTGATCTATTGACCAATACAAACAGCCGATTGGCTAACGTCTGCGTTTTCTTTGCCATATGTTACCTAGAATAAAGTTTCAATGAAAAGAGGTGGGTAGTAACCAGTAGTACACTTTACTTTACATTACTATTACCTCTAGTTATCCTGTTTGACACAATACATTCTAATGAAGTTACTCACTACTCAAATAGTTTTTTACAAGATACTTTTTACTGTTACTCAATTACTTTATGAGTATTATAACTATAAAGTAACAATACTTTTACTTGAGTACTGTTTGTGTTTAATAATGAACAACGGTAACGAATGGTTAATATAATATGATGTTATATCTCTTTAACAGCCTCACCTTGTTCTGCAGGCGGTGGATGAGCAGGGCCTGTCTGGCCTCCCTCTCTCTCCCTTCCCTCACCCGCCTCCTCCACTCCCTCTGCTCCCCCTCCATATGCATAGAGAGGGCAAGCGAGGGAGACACTGACTGACACAGCTGGAGAGAGAGAGAGAGAGATTGAGAGAGATGTAAGGCTCTGATGGACCTTATAATCACATCACCTCCTCTTCCTCCTCCTCACCCTGTCGTTCAGAGCTCTGCTCCTCGACTCCAGCTCCTCTCTTTCTGCCTGACTCTCCGCCAGCTTCTCCTGCAGACGACACACCTCCCATTGGAGCTCCGCCCTCTCCTGCTGCTCCATGGCGACGTCACTGCATCATCAGAGCAGGTGATTGATTTTCTGCTGATGGTCACAGATCAATACTCAAACCTCATCAACGTTGAAATAATATTCACATCCTCATTAGATCATCGAGTCGATCAACAGTGAAGATCAATAATCAAAGCATGTGTTTCTCTCTGGTGACACGTTGTTTTAAAGGTGCTGTATGAATACAGCCGACATGTTGATCATTTGTATTGATTCAAATTTAAATCTGGACTCACTGACCAATCACAGCTCTCTGCTCCAGTTTGATTAAACCCGTCACCATGGAAACACTGACTTTTATATAAACTCTCATCATCAGAGCAGTAGTTTTGTTTAATATGGTTTTAATTTTATGACTTCACTTTAGTTTAATATAATTTAATTCACTGTAGTTTAATATAATTTATTTCACTTTAGTTTATTTTATTTTATTCACTTTAGTTTATTTTATTTATTTCACTTTAGTTTATTTTATTTATTTCACTTTAGTTTAATATAATTTAATTCACTGTAGTTTAATATAATTTAATTCACTGTAGTTTAATATAATTTATTTCACTTTAGTTTAATATAATTTATATATAATTTATTTCACTTTAGTTTAATATAATTTAATTCACTTTAGTTTATTTATTTCACTTTAGTTTAAGATAATTTATTTCACTTTAGTTTAATATAATTTATTTCACTTTAGTTTAATATAATTTATTTCACTTTAGTTTATTTTATTTATTTCACTTTAGTTTAATATAATTTATTTAACTTTAGTTTAATATAATTTATTTAACTTTAGTTTAATATAATTTATTTCACTTTAGTTTAATATAATTTATTTCACTTTAGTTTAATATAATTTATATATAATTTATTTCACTGTAGTTTAATATAATTTAATTCACTTTAGTTTAATATAATTTATATATAATTTATTTCACTGTAGTTTAATATAATTTAATTTGGTTTCATAGGATATGACGGTGACCTCTGACCTCTGACCCTCCGGGGCAGTGACCCGGTGTCAACGGCTCCATCATCACAGACCTGTTAGCCTGTTAGCTTATTAGCATGCTAACACCGGAAACTGACGTGGGCAAAGTTTTTACCTGAGGCTGCAGCGCGAAGTCTGACGTCACCGTCACGGGTGATGACGTAGGAAACGTTGAAACCCGCCGCTTCGCTCCGTTCACACGAAAACACGAAAACACCGGAGAGCGCGCGACGATCACAACAACCGGGACCCGTCACCTCTGACCCCGAGACACAGAGAACTTCCGGTTTAAATCCACACAGCGACTTCTGCCGGTGGGAGGAGCTCACTGCAACTGTGACGAACTATAGAGAATTAAAAAAAATGTTAAAATAAAAAAACCAACTCATCAAAATAGAAAAATGAAAGAATAAATCAGTAAATGTCAAAAAATGAAAGACATTCTAATGTTCTGTAACTGTATTCACATGAAAAGACACGAAATAGATTTAATACAAAAATGAACTTTAATACTTTCTATAATACTGACATCAGGAAGTGAAGAAAATATTAAGCAAAAATAAAATAGTACAGAAATGTAAATAAAAACAATTTGAGAGAAATAAACATATAAAATGTCATTAGATTTCAGTTACAGTTGAGAAACAGAAACGTGTGACTGAATGAAACCAGAATGTTGGAGGACACCAGTTCAACTGTCATCAGGAACAATTTCAACAACTCTGACGTGATGATACGACATAAACACACTGAGCCACTAGAATCAGAATCAGAAGTACTTTATTAATCCCCGGAGGGAAATTAAAATGTTACAGAGCCCCCGAGAAAGAGGTGAAACAGCAAAAGCAGGTTTAACATATAAAATATAAAAATCAAGTAAGGCTAATAGAAATAAAGATAAACATATGTAGTGGTAAAGACCGGGTATTTATAGATTTACATTTGTGCATAAGTAAAGTAAGTTAAAGGTAAAGTTAAAGTATACACAGTACACATTATTAATCTTTATACTTTACAGGTTGTCATTGAACAATTTGCCAGCCACAGGCAGGAATGATTTCCTGTGGCGTTCTGTCGAGCAGCGTGGGCGGATGAGTCTGTCACCGAACGAGCTGCAGAGGCTAATCAAGACATGATGGAGAGGGTGTGACAGAAAGTCCAATATTGTCCTTACTTTGGACAAAGTTCTCCTCTCCATCACCACTAGAGGGCACCCACCAGCACAAATGTCCCACAAAAAAGTTGGAATTTACTTAAAATATAATTTATTTTTTGGCGGCTTTTTATGCCTTTAATGGACAGGACAGTTGTAGAGAGACAGGGGACAGGGGGGAATGACATGCAGTACGCTACCGACAACCCCTAAAATATAATTTTTTATCAGAAAGAATCAAACTAAAACATGAATCATTATTATTAGACACTAATGTGCAGCTGCAGAGGCTCTGGGCCCCATCCAGTCTTCGGGGACGTTCTGCTGATGACAGAGACTCTGCGTTGTTTGACCGAGGGGCTGAAGTCGAATCTGTTCCACTTCAGTCTGATTTAATGTTTGACCTTTGTCTTCATGTGTAAAACTTCCTGTGTGATGACATCATCCATCTCATGAATTGAAACATCGACACGACGCTCGTGAAGCACTTTGTAAAATATTTTATCATCGAAGCTGCTGTTTGTTTTTAAAGCCGAGATGATGAAGGAGGCGGAGTCTGTGTGGGTCTGACCTGAGGCCCACGTGTTTAAGCTGTTGGGTGCGTTTGATTGTGTCTGACTGCGTCTGATCTCCTCACGTCATCTGCTGCAGGGGTGGAGTTTCAAACACAGACATCAAGTTGGACACTTTTTACTTGTTATGGACGAGACGAGAACAATGACCGGTCTCACAACGTTTGATTTTTCCGTTGCAGATAAAACTGAAGTTTAAGAAATCCTCTTTTTGAACAAAGAACAATGAACAACAAAGCTGACTGAACTTTCCACCGAAGCGAAGAGTCAAGTGTCTCGTTTCGCTCCGTGAGACAGCAGAGTTGTGTTTACTGCTGTGTATGGAAGTGGAGAGGCCTGTTCCTGAACGCAGCACGCAGACTCCTCATCCTTCTCCAGCGCAGCGCTCGAACCGCTAAGCTAGTTATTTCAAGGTCACATGACCTGGTGACATTTTGTAGCGCTGTGTAAAGTCGGACAAAACGTCTAACCAGCATGCATTGCATTATTTTGAAAGAAGATATCACAGTTCCTGTTCTTTAAAAATAAAAATATATCAGCTGATCTCAGCTCTGACCTGTAGCTGAGTTCCAACCGAACGTCTGGTTCTCCTCGTGGTTCTCATGTTTTCATGTTGGATCCACACACACACTCACGTGTTGTGTTCATGAGAATCATCTGTAGAAGAATCATGTCTCTGTCATGTTGGTCAAACTTTGAAGAACCTGAACGAGACGATAGGTTTCACTTTTCTCTGTTTGATTGAATTAACTTTAATCACAAACCAAACATTAAGCATTTTAACGACATGAATGTTGACGATGATTAAAGAAACTCTCCATGATCCTTCATCAGGTTTGGTTATGTCTTTCTTTGCCCACTAGGGGTGCTGTCCTTATCAGCAGAGCTTAACACGACTTGATTTTTACAATAAAAGTGCAACATAAATACATTGAGTACGTTGTTGTTGTTTTTTAAGGTTGTAGACACAAACGTAAACAAGGTTAAATGAAAAGCTGCTGTTCAGTTTGAGAACATTCAGAGTTCAGAGGTCACGATGAGTCCAGCAGCTGGTTTCAGGGTCAAAGGTCAAACTGAGTGAAGCTCCTCAGAGTCGTTCTTGTTCCCAGCAGAGCAGATGGATTCACTCAGTACGTCTTCAGTTTGAACACTTTGCTGAGCCTGGTGGTGGCGCTGGAGTAGATGAGGAAGGAGCCTTCATTAGTGCTAAAGTGTTCCCAGTCTCTGCAGCCGAAGGTCGGCAGACTGTGGACGGGAACGAATCCCTCGTACCCCTGCCACCTGAAAACTCAAAATGCACAGAGTTGAGAACCTGAAAGACACAACATCCACACAGATGTCAGCTTCGACCGGAACTACCGACCTGTAGACAACGCTGGTCAGAGAGTGCGAGCTGCCATCGTAAGAGTTGGCCACCACCAGGAACTTCTCGTCTCCGATGGTGAAGAACTCCCAGTCGACCGCACTAAGCACAACAACAACATCAACAACATCTGAACAGGTTGGTCATTAGAGGGTGTAGTGAACATGTTAGTGAGCATGTTAGTGAACATGTTAGTAAACATGTTGGTCATTAGAGGGTGTAGTGAACATGTTAGTGAGCATGTTAGTGAACATGTTAGTAAACATGTTGGTCATTAGAGGGTGTAGTGAACATGTTAGTGAGCATGTTAGTGAACATGTTAGTGAACATGTTAGTGAGCATGTTAGTGAACATGTTAGTGAACATGTTAGTGAGCCTGTTAGTGAACATGTTAGTGAACATGTTGGTCATTAGAAGGTGTAGTGAACATGTTAGTGAGCATGTTAGTGAACATGTTAGTAAACATGTTGGTCATTAGAGGGTGTAGTGAACATGTTAGTGAGCATGTTAGTGAACATGTTAGTGAACATGTTAGTGAGCATGTTAGTGAACATGTTAGTGAACATGTTAGTGAACATGTTAGTGAACATGTTAGTGAGCATGTTAGTGAACATGTTAGTGAACATGTTAGTGAGCATGTTAGTGAACATGTTAGTGAGCATGTTGGTCATTAGAAGGTGTAGTGAACATGTTAGTGAACATGTTAGTGAACATGTTGGTCATTAGAAGGTGTAGTGAACATGTTAGTGAACATGTTAGTGAACATGTTAGTGAACATGTTGGTCATTAGAAGGTGTAGTGAACATGTTAGTGAGCATGTTAGTGAACATGTTAGTGAGCATGTTGGTCACCTGTGTGTTAGGATGTCCTGGAAGCGGATGAAGGTCTGCGTCAGCGCACTGAGCTCGTACACGGTGGAGTTGATGCTGTACTGACTCGGACCGCGGTCAGAAATGTTCTGACTGTTGGCGACTGCGATAAAGAACCGCCCGTCGATCTGAAACGTCTCCCAATCAGTGGCTCCCACCGTCTGCAGAGGGAGGAGGGTATGAAACAGCTGATCAGTAAAATAATCAGCAGATGAATCAATAATGAAAAAAAACAAGAGGCATAAAAACATTCTGGACATTATTTGTCTCATTCCTGTTCTCACTGCAACAACAACAGTTTCTCTGCTGACATCAAAACTACAAGTCGTCTCAGGGTCCGGCAGGGTTAGTGTCAGTAGTGTCAGTAGTGTCAGTAGTGTCAGTAGTGTCAGTAGTGTCAGTAGTGTCAGTAGTGTCAGGGTCAGGTGAGCGGCAGCATAGGGACATGACATCGAGTACAAACCAGGGTTGAGAATTGTATTCAGTACACAGACGTGAATTTGTGTTAGCACGAGTTGAAGATGTTTTGCGATCCACTGTGTGTGAACGTTAGCGTGAGACCGGACGTCACCGGGTCGTCGGTCACGTTTTCACTCATCAGAGGAAACTATTATCGTTCCAAAGTGTAATGTCTCCTGCAGCCTGTCGGGGGCTCCAGTGAAGGTTGAGCTCCTCGTGCTTCATGTTCGTGTCTGAAGTTAAAGCTTCAGAAGCTTTTCAACATGTTTACTTCTGTCACATTATCCGCCCTGACAGACGAGTCCAAACAGCTGTCTGCAGCTGGAAACCCCCTCACTCACTCACACACACTCACTCACTCACTCACACACACCCTCACACACACACACACACACACACACACACACACACACACACACACATTAATTACACTCCTTTGGTTTCCTGCATTATAATTGGAGGGTTTTTTGTTTCCTTTTTAATCAGAGCTTTATAAACTGAAAAGATAAAAAACATAAATGTGATTTTATGAATCTTCTTTCATGTGAACGTCTCATTAATGTTTCACGACTTTGCTGCAGGACGTCCTGACTCATTTATTATCTGAGGAGCTGCTGACATGTGTTCAGTGACGCACTGTAAACTAATGTGGTTACAAACTGAAACTAGTTTCTTTCGATTCGTCCGAGTCCAGATCGAGTCAGTTTTTAATCATGAACAACAGTTATCAATTAATGTCGGACGAGTCTCAGAGCAAAACACAACAAAGGAGATGAGACCTGATGGACTGAAGCATGAAAATGAAAAGCAGAAAAACAGTTTGTCTGATAAAACTCTGGAGATTCAAACAAATAAAACCACCTGAGATCTGGTGAGATCAGGAGTTGGATGCAGGTTTATTCACATCATGTGATTAAAACATCAAGACCGATCAAAATAAAAGTGAGGTCATAAAAACACACTGACCACCGGTGTGTGCTGCGATCTGTGGTTGGACATCGTCACAGTAACATCTGACTCTGTCATGTCAAAAAAAGATCTCACAACCATGAGATTGGAATTTTATAACAAGAAAATGATTAAGGACAATTTAATTACTGATGAAACCAAAACGTTTCCGTCATAAAATGTTTTGTTTTTGATTCATGAAAAGTTTTATTCTCATCACATGTCCCACACAAGGCCCAGAACCAGATGTTGAGCTGCATTACTGAAACCAGACCTGACGACTACATGACGACGACAGACACTGACCGGGATGTTCTGGAATGTCTGGAAGTTGCCGTCCAACCACACGTACACCGTGGAGCTGATGGTCGTGCTCTGACCGTCGAAGGTGTTGGCAACCACCAGGAAGTGGTATGGTCCAACGGTGAAGAACTCCCAGTCGTATGCTCCTGATGTGGACAGAGTCTGGTATACCTCAAACAGCTGAAGGGAGGGGGGGGGCAAGATAGACGTCAGCAAAGAAGAGGACGGACAATGACAGGAAAGGACAGGAAAGAGATGGAAAGAAGACGAAGAGACACGATGGAGAGGATGGAACAGAGGAGGAGACACGTCCTCTGGTTTGTGAGGATCTGGTTACCTTTGTGTTTGGGTTCCACCTGTAGATCACACTCTGGATGTTGTGGTTCGAGTCTCTAGCTGAAGACACACACAGTTTTTCTTTGATCAGCTGTTCAGGACTCGCCCAAAGGGTCAGAACATTAGATTCTGTTTAAATCGTGAATTTCCATCTCCCTGTCTACCTCGTCTGTGATTGGCCACGACCAGGAAGCTGTGGTTGTGGATTTTAAAGGCCTCCCAGTCCAGAGCGCCGTGAGTCTCCAGAGTCTGATAACGGAGGAAACGCCGCTGCCTCTGATTCCAGCGATAGATGATGGACAGCTCAGGCTCCACCTCCCTGGAGTTCGCCACCACCAGAAAAATCTGAAGGACGACAAACAGGAAGTTTAGAGTCTTCACATCACCTGCTGCTGCTTTATTAACCAATCAGAGGCCTGAACACAGCGGCAGGAAGACAGTTTCATTTTAAATAGAAAGAAAAGAAACTGAAAGTCTGAGTCAAACAGACTGAAGTTCACATTTTCCAGCAGCTATGAAAACCAGTTCAACACATCGAGGGACTCAGAAACTGATCAAACACTTTAATCAGCTGTTTTCAGACATGAGCTGAAGTCGTCACCTGAGAGATGGAACATGAGTCGCACTCTGAAAACCTGCAGCTCTTTATGTTCTCACCTGAACAAACAGCAGCAGCACAATGAGTTCAAACACAGTTTGTTCTTCAGACCCGTTCATACCGCTCCTCTCTCTACCAGAGGTCAAAGGATGGTGTGAGAAACCAACCAACCACCTCCACCCATGCATCCATCCTTCTTTACATGCTACCAGTGTTTATTGGGGCTCTAGTGATTATTGAAAATGTTCTAGAGCTTCTTGAGACCTCCACCGATCCACTGAGGGAGTGGGGGGGGGGGGGGGGGGGGGGTGAGCTTCTACCACGTGACACAAACATGAAGAAACACAAACAAATGTCTCTGGAGACAAAGTGCTGACACACACGTAGAAGACACAGACGAGGACGTGAAGACAGTTTGTGGTGATGAGAGCTGACGACGGTGTCAGGTGATGTAAACATGATCACATGATCACTTCCTGTCTGTCTGCTCCACCTCTCACCTGAAGAACGAGGAGGATCTGATGCTGAACGAGTCTGAGCAGAAAACCTGCTGCTGAGTTGTTCAGCTGTGAAACATGAACTCTGGAGACGGGTCTCTGTCTCTGGAGACACGAGTCTCTGGAGACCAGTCTCTGGAGACGGGTCTCTGGAGACACGAGTCTCTGGAGACGAGTCTCTGGAGACGAGTCTCTGGAAACGAGTCTCTGGAGACCAGTCTCTGGAGACGGGTTTCTGGAGACACGAGTCTCTGGAGACCAGTCTCTGGAGACCAGTCTCTGGAGACACGAGTCTCTGGAGACCAGTCTCTGGAGACCAGTCTCTGGAGACCAGTCTCTGGAGACACGAGTCTCTGGAGAGACCAGTCTCTGGAGACACGAGTCTCTGGAGAGACCAGTCTCTGGGGACGAGTCTCTGGATTCTACCTGGAGCTGAAGACAGCTTCAGAGTCATTTTCTCTTAACAAGCTTTATCATGGTGTCTCTGTCGTTGTGCTACATGTATAATATTAATCTGTTGGAACATTCAGTGTTTGAATCAGTTTCTCACCTTGTCGTCGACGGTGAAGTGTTTCCAGGCTCGAGCCTCCTGAGTGCTCATGTTCTGGTAGAGCTGGAATGACCCATTTCTCCATCGGTACAAGCTGGACCCGGACATAGAGTCCCTGTGGGAGGAGGCGTGAGGGTTACCATGGAAATGCAGAGGAGACAGTGCACAGGTCGTGAGGTGTGTTTCAGTACCTGTTGGCTGCAGCCATGAACAGGCCTTCAGATGGGATGGAGAAGAGCTCAACATCGAAGGTTTCTGAGTTGGTGTAGAGATCCTGATAATCCTCCACGTAATCCAGACGCTCCGGATCTGCCGACGACACGAGACACAAGTTAAAAGTTTTTAAAAGTTAAAAAGCCAAAGTCTGTGATAAAAGTAGCTCCGCCCCCAAGACTAGACAAGTGGTTGGGTGGTCACGCCCCCTAACAAAGTCAGGTAAAGTGAGAGGTCGACATTTCGTCTTCGCACTGGAAGCAGCTGACCAATCAGAGCGGACTTCATCAGGAGATAAAACCAAGTGTTAGAGACAGAGGAGCTGCAGCGATGGACATTCTGAGGACAGGGATTCTGTCTCTATGATGGACTCACTGTGCAGCAGTGTCCTCCAGGTGAGTCGGTCACAGATGAACAGACCTTTTCTCTGAGCGTTCAACCACAGCTGACCTTGTTCTGCTCTCGAACACACGGGACGATTTCCCAGAGTCACCGTGGTCTCGACCCCTGGAAAACAAACACAACACCTGACACCAGCTGTTTATGAACTCTGTGTAGATGTTTTCAGAGCTGAAGTCTGGACATGTCCTGGAATGTCCTGGAATGTCCTGGAATGTCCTGGAATGTCCTGGAATGTCCTGGAGGTTCTGGAGGTTCTGGAAGTGAAAACTGTTCTAAGGTTGAATTGAGTCTGAACTTCAAATACCACATGAGAATATTGAGAGATGAGTCATTTAAATATTGTGTTGTAACAATATTTCTCTTTGAAGTGTTGTGAAGTAGAAGAAAACCAAACTCAAGTAAAGTATAAGTACTCCAAAAGTTACTTCAGTACTCCGCATCTTTGCAGCGCTGTAGTAGAACTTCATAACCTGATGGAAAGTCCCTCATCTTCACAAACAGTGAACCCACAGTGACACAGCTGCAGACACATGTGACAGATGTGACAGATGTGAGAGTGTGGTTACAGATGTGGTTACAGATGTGGTTACAGATGTGGTTACAGATGTGCTTTAATGAAGATAATGATGCTCGCTCCTTCAACAACACAACTTCATTACACATCAGTCAGCTGCAGTGTGATAACAGACACTGAACTTTCCTGAGGGCAAAACTACACAACTCAACAACCAGAGATACACAGATGTACTGTAACATCACGACAACAGACAACCCTCAGCTTAAACACAACTCAACTCAACTAAACACAACACAACTAAACACAACTCAGCTAAACACAACTCAGCTAAACACAACTCAGCTAAACACAACTCAGCTAAACACAACTCAGGTCTGTCAATCACCAACAGAGGACAGATCAGATTTTTTATCCATTTGCAGCTCGTGTTCCAGAATCACTGACACATCACAACATGATGACACACACACACACACACACACACACACACACACACACACACACACACACACACACACAGACACACACACACACACACACACACACACACACACACACACACACACTAACCAGTAACCCCCCCTCACCGTATGGGTAAACTTGTCCCTGATGGTCTGGCTGGAGAGGGGTGGACTTGAGGACTTGAGGGACGGACAGCTCGGCCAGACTGGGGTCAGAGGTCGGACACAGTCTGGGCGTGGCATCAGAACCAGGAAGTAGGACCAGCTGACGCAGTAGACCCTGAACACAGACTGGGCAGTGAGAAGCAGCAGATCAGGAACTCTGGCACTAGGACCATGAAGTCCTGATCATAGACTCACAGAGAAACGTCCCCTCCACCGTCTCCTGCTGCCGACAAAGAACCTGGACCCTCTGGTGCTCAGAGCGCCAGGAAATGACTGGACCTGTTTACTGGGAGACAGGAAACCAGTTCATGCACCAGTGTGACTCGTAACACTGCTGGATCTAAAGCTGCTCCCTGATCCTGAACCGTCACAGACCCCAGCAACTAGACTGAACAAAGCTGAACCAGGTCAACCCCACTGAACTGAGTTTCTAGAGTAACCCAGTCTGATGTGAACCATGCAGAGTTAGACTGAACCAGGTGAACTCATCAGGTGTCAAGAAATGAACCAGACAGGACCATGGTTTTCAAAGTGGACTAGCTTGAACTAGATTCAATTAGAGCTGAACCAGGATGAAGCATAAACTGGCATAAACTGAACTAGTCTCAAATTAAGTGAACCAGGCTGAACTGAATAGAACCCAACTGATCCAGGGTGAGTTAAACTGAACTGGTCTGAACTGGTCTGAACTGGTCTGAACTGGTCTGAACTGGTCTGAGGTCTTGTCTGACTCACCGCTCCAGAGGAAGTCCACAGTCCACAGTCAGTGTGGCGTACGGTCCGGTGATGGCCAGCACCACGGTGTGCCAGCGGTTATCGTCCAACCCCACATCTTTAAAGCTCAGCCGGCCCCGCCCACCAGCAGCAGAGGATGTAGTCACAAAGTGGAGGCGGTTCTCAGAGACACATAAACCCAGCAACAGCAAATCCGAGCTCTCGTCCACCACAGAGAAGAGGTACTGCTTCCTCTGGAAACAGAGAACGAGTGAGTCGAGAAGGAGTCGACCCAAATCTGGTTGTATTCAGTTTTACTGTCTCACCTTCTGTCTCAGTTTTGGGATCTTGATGGTGGCAACCAATGAGAATTCAGCAGGGAAGTAGTCACAGTTGGTGAAGATTTGTGAGGCGGGAAAACTCAGCGCTGCCGTTGTGGCACCAGCCAATCGGAGACCTCTGAACCCTTTGGACTGAACCATCTGCACCTGATTGGTCAAATGTTCTGTTTATCTCCCACCGTGTGGTCGTAGACAATGTTTTCATCCAACGCTCCTCCCTCCACCTGTGTCCTACCTGTGTGGGCGAGGCTTGTCCTGGGCGGGGCAGGGCTCTGGCCAGCAGGTCGAGGGGCAGCAGGTCTGAGGACGAATGTGATAGATGAGTGATAGATGAGTGATTGATGAGAGTGATAGATGAGAGTGATAGATGAGAGTGATAGATGAGAGTGATAGATGAGTGATAGATGAGAGTGATAGATGAGAGTGATAGATGAGTGATAGATGAGAGTGATAGATGAGAGTGATAGATGAGAGTGATAGATGAGAGTGATAGATGAGTGATAGATGAGAGTGATAGATGAGAGTGATAGATGAGAGTGATTGATGAGAGTGATTGATGAGTGATAGATGAGAGTGATAGATGAGAGTGATAGATGAGAGTGATAGATGAGGGTGATAGATGAGAGTGATTGATGAGAGTGATAGATGAGAGTGATTGATGAGAGTGATAGATGAGTGATAGATGAGAGTGATTGATGAGAGTGATAGATGAGTGATAGATGAGTGATAGATGAGAGTGATAGATGAGAGTGATAGATGAGAGTGATAGATGAGAGTGATAGATGAGGGTGATAGATGAGAGTGATTGATGAGAGTGATAGATGAGAGTGATTGATGAGAGTGATAGATGAGAGTGATTGATGAGAGTGATAGATGAGTGATAGATGAGAGTGATTGATGAGAGTGATAGATGAGTGATAGATGAGTGATAGATGAGAGTGATTGATGAGAGTGATAGATGAGTGATAGATGAGTGATAGATGAGAGTGATAGATGAGAGTGATAGATGAGAGTGATTGATGAGTGATAGATGAGTGATAGATGAGTGATAGATGAGAGTGATAGATGAGAGTGATAGATGAGAGTGATAGATGAGAGTGATAGATGAGGGTGATAGATGAGAGTGATTGATGAGAGTGATAGATGAGAGTGATAGATGAGTGATAGATGAGAGTGATAGATGAGTGATAGATGAGTGATAGATGAGAGTGATAGATGAGAGTGATAGATGAGTGATAGATGAGAGTGATAGATGAGTGATAGATGAGAGTGATAGATGAGTGATAGATGAGTGATAGATGAGTGATAGATGAGAGTGATAGATGAGAGTGATAGATGAGAGTGATAGATGAGAGTGATAGATGAGGGTGATAGATGAGAGTGATAGATGAGAGTGATAGATGAGAGTGATTGATGAGTGATAGATGAGTGATAGATGAGTGATAGATGAGAGTGATAGATGAGAGTGATAGATGAGAGTGATAGATGAGAGTGATAGATGAGGGTGATAGATGAGAGTGATTGATGAGAGTGATAGATGAGAGTGATAGATGAGTGATAGATGAGAGTGATAGATGAGTGATAGATGAGTGATAGATGAGAGTGATAGATGAGAGTGATAGATGAGAGTGATAGATGAGTGATAGATGAGAGTGATAGATGAGTGATAGATGAGAGTGATAGATGAGTGATAGATGAGAGTGATAGATGAGTGATAGATGAGTGATAGATGAGTGATAGATGAGAGTGATAGATGAGAGTGATAGATGAGAGTGATAGATGAGAGTGATAGATGAGGGTGATAGATGAGAGTGATAGATGAGTGATAGATGAGAGTGATTGATGAGAGTGATTGATGAGAGTGATAGATGAGAGTGATAGATGAGTGATAGATGAGAGTGATAGATGAGAGTGATAGATGAGAGTGATAGATGAGAGTGATTGATGAGTGATAGATGAGAGTGATAGATGAGAGTGATTGATGAGAGTGATAGATGAGAGTGATAGATGAGAGTGATAGATGAGAGTGATAGATGAGTGATAGATGAGTGATAGATGAGTGATAGATGAGAGTGATAGATGAGTGATAGATGAGTGATAGATGAGTGATAGATGAGTGATTGATGAGAGTGATAGATGAGTGATAGATGAGAGTGATAGATGAGTGATAGATGAGAGTGATAGATGAGTGATAGATGAGAGTGATAGATGAGTGATTGATGAGAGTGATAGATGAGAGTGATAGATGAGAGTGATTGATGAGTGATAGATGAGAGTGATAGATGAGAGTGATTGATGAGAGTGATAGATGAGAGTGATAGATGAGAGTGATAGATGAGTGATAGATGAGTGATTGATGAGAGTGATAGATGAGAGTGATAGATGAGAGTGATAGATGAGAGTGATAGATGAGTGATAGATGAGAGTGATAGATGAGTGATAGATGAGTGATAGATGAGTGATAGATGAGAGTGATAGATGAGTGATAGATGAGTGATTGATGAGAGTGATAGATGAGTGATAGATGAGAGTGATAGATGAGAGTGATAGATGAGAGTGATAGATGAGTGATAGATGAGAGTGATAGATGAGTGATAGATGAGAGTGATAGATGAGTGATTGATGAGAGTGATAGATGAGAGTGATAGATGAGAGTGATAGATGAGAGTGATAGATGAGTGATAGATGAGAGTGATAGATGAGAGTGATAGATGAGAGTGATAGATGAGAGTGATAGATGAGTGATAGATGAGAGTGATAGATGAGTGATTGATGAGAGTGATAGATGAGAGTGATAGATGAGAGTGATAGATGAGAGTGATAGATGAGTGATTGATGAGAGTGATAGATGAGAGTGATAGATGAGGGTGATAGATGAGTGATTGATGAGAGTGATAGATGAGAGTGATAGATGAGAGTGATAGATGAGAGTGATAGATGAGAGTGATAGATGAGAGTGATAGATGAGTGATAGATGAGAGTGATAGATGAGAGTGATAGATGAGTGATTGATGAGAGTGATAGATGAGAGTGATAGATGAGAGTGATTGATGAGTGATAGATGAGTGATAGATGAGAGTGATTGATGAGTGATAGATGAGAGATAGATGAGAGTGATTGATGAGTGATAGATGAGAGATAGATGAGAGTGATAGATGAGAGTGATTGATGAGAGTGATAGATGAGTGATAGATGAGAGTGATAGATGAGTGATTGATGAGAGTGATAGATGAGTGATAGATGAGAGTGATTGATGAGTGATAGATGAGAGTGATAGATGAGTGATAGATGAGAGTGATTGATGAGTGATAGATGAGAGTGATAGATGAGAGTGATAGATGAGAGTGATTGATGAGAGTGATAGATGAGTGATAGATGAGAGTGATTGATGAGTGATAGATGAGAGTGATTGATGAGAGTGATAGATGAGTGATAGATGAGAGTGATAGATGAGTGATTGATGAGAGTGATAGATGAGAGTGATAGATGAGTGATAGATGAGAGTGATAGATGAGTGATTGATGAGAGTGATAGATGAGTGATAGATGAGAGTGATTGATGAGTGATAGATGAGAGTGATAGATGAGAGTGATTGATGAGTGATTGATGAGTGATAGATGAGAGTGATAGATGAGAGTGATAGATGAGTGATAGATGAGAGTGATAGATGAGAGTGATAGATGAGTGATAGATGAGAGTGATAGATGAGAGTGATAGATTCTCTCTGATCTTGTGTGTTTCTATCGAAGTCTTCATCTACAAATGAAACCAGAGGTTGAGTTTCAGCTCTGCTTCCTGTTGATGTGGAAACATGATGAGCAGAAAGTTGTTTTCTTTAAGGTGAACGTAAGAAGTTGGGGATTAATCCTGTGACAGTAGCTGGAGTCCGTCTCTTGTTCAGGTTGAGTAATGTACAGAAACGGGAGCAGTTGACATGTTGGTTTCTTTACTGAGGGCAACAGGTCAACGACAGTTTTAGCTGGAATTCCCCTTTAAGCTCCTCTGAGGCTCTGTGTGTGTTTAGTGGCAACAGCAGGATCACTGGAGGATGAATGGAGGATGAATGGAGGATGAATGGAGGATGAATGGAGGATGAATGGAGGGAGGGGACGACATGGACAGAAACAGAGCTCCTATTTCAAAGACACAAAAAACAACGAAGCACAAAGCAGCAGAGAAACGTTTGAAACTCAGAGACAGATTTCAGAGACAGACGTTAAACCAAGAAAAGAGAGGATCACTCACTTTCTCTTCACAGATCAAACTTTGACTGGGGTATATACCCAGGTAAACGTGGGGAATGTTCCTAAAGACGTGAAAGAACTCAAATGAAACAGTGGCATCTGAAGTAGTTTGCCTGGTGTCCCAGCAGAGGGCGCTGGCCATGAGCTCCACCTGTGCACTCATGACTGAACACATTCAATGAATTCAATTCATTTTGAACCAGATGTTCATCATCAATTCAGAAGTTTCAGCTCAACCATCTGTCAGGTTTCACTGATTGAGCTTAGTCTTGGCTCGTGATAGTTTAAAGTTAGTTTACAGCGGTTAGCCTGAAGGTTCGGCATCTTGTTTGTGATGCTAGCTGATTATTAACATGAATCATGTTAGCCCAGGTCCAGTACAACAGCTACAACAGCACTAATTAGCTTCTTAGCAAACAGGTTACATTTTGTTAATAAAATCCAAACGTTTAGCTAACAACCACCAGGACGCTTTAATGGAAACGTGATGTAGATTCTGGCTTTGATAGAGCTAGGCTAACAGTCCTTGTGCTAAGCTAACATATTCAGAGTCTCTGGAGACAGAGAGGAAGTGAATATGAGGACAGACTGATGGTTGACACCTCGTACCTGTGCAGGGTCTCCAGCTTTGGCTTTGGACTCTGGTGGTGACCAGCAGCCAGGTGAGCAGCAGGGAGCAACACGCTAACATCACGCCTGTGTACCGTCAATAGTGTGGCTTCGATTCCTCCTCACAGGTCTGCGTCTTGACCTGCCATCATTTTCCTGTTGGACTGAGGAACGAGTCCGGCCGACAGACGAGGACGACCTGCGTCAGGACATCAGGAACACGTTCCTTCTTCTCTGAAGTAACAGAATGTCTGAAGAAAGAAGAACATGAATTAAAAGACAGCAACAGTTGTTGTGGGACGGTTGTGGCTCAGAGGGTAGAGTGGGTCGTCCTCTAACCAGAGGGTTGGTGGTTCGATCCCCATGCTGAAGGGTCCTTCTGTGTCATTGTGCTGCTTTAGATTCACTGAATGAAGGAGTAGAAACTGGAAAGAGCTTCGAGTCATTATGACCAGAAAAGAACTTACAAAATAAAAGTTTGTGTTTATAAAACACGTAGCTCCAGTCGAGCTAACGTTTCCAACACTGACAGCTATGAGCTAACAGATTAAAATACATTCACATGTTTACAATCATTTTAGAGTTAGAAGAGTAGACTAGCCAAATATGCTAATCTGACGAACGCTGTATTTACTTGTTCAATCAAAGGTTATCGACGCGTAGTTTAGTACATTGAGTTGTGTTGTGTTTCAGGTCAGACATTGTTTGTTCTGCTAATGCTAGTTAACGTTAGCTTTGTCAGTTGGTTCAGTAGCTACTCAACAGATAAATATTCAAATAAGAGAACGTGTTCTAATGGAGCGACGTGTTAAATATGTAAACTTCACAAACACTTTAACGTTTAACGAAACAAATCTGCTGCAAACCACTGAACTCCGACACCATGTTTTCCAAACGCTCCACATCAGATTATTTATTAAAAAATAAATTACCATGAATTTATTCTGTCACGTGTAGGAAGCGTCATCAACATGGAGTCCTCTGGACTTTCTGTGGACTTTCTACCGGAGGTATGAAGGTCTGGAGCCTCTCAGACACTCCAGAGAAACTCCAGAGAAACTCCGGAGACACTCCGGAGATTCACTGAACCCTCAGATCAAACTGATTTTGATGTTTCTTTATTCATGGATCGATTTTACTTGAAGACTTTATCTTGTAGGAAAAAGAAAGAAGAGCTGCTACCAAACATTATTTTCATTATTATTAATATTGGAGCTCAATTTTGCTCCAATTGAATCAATGAATCATTTCGTGAATGAGTCGAGTTCTGCTTTACTCACTGTCACAAACATTCATCACATCGAAGAAGCTGGAAACTGAAAAGTCACAACGATTATTCAAATAGTTGCAGATAGATTTTCTGTCACTTCACTAATTGTTTAATTGACCAATCGTGTGTCTCGAGAGGAAAACGAGACGTTGTGGTTTATAGTCGATACTTTTGACCTCAGGTCAATTTAGAGTCCAGTTAAACAGGATGTGACAATGAAAATAAGAACTGTAAAATCAAACCTGAGGTCAGAGGTGAATCCAGTCTGGGTCCAGGTCTGGTCCTGGATCAGGTCTGAACAAAGACCTTCAGCTTCTCAAGACATTTCCTCCTCTTGAATTCAATCACCTCAGAGACGTCTTCTACAAATCGTCCTACTTGTTGTCGTTGTGCGTCTTCTTGGACTCTTCAGAACAATCCAGACGAAAGATTTCAGACTGAATCAGGTAGAAATATTTAGAAAATTCAGTTTGTTGTTGATTCTTCAAATTCCTGTCGAGAAGTCGTCCCTTAACTTCACCTTCACACGTCACCTCTCGTTCTTTTTCTTTTCCTCTGATCACAGAATATGAAACTTTTAAAGATTCTTTGAATGTTTCAATGTTAAAACAAAGTAAAAAGTTCTCACACAGGTCGTCTCGTCTTTCTCTTCAAACTAATGTCAAACCATGAAGACGTCACAACCAGCTTCAGTCCAACGCTTGAATTTTCTTGAAGATAAAAGATTGTTGAAAAGGTCGATTCTCCATCTTTCTTCAGACGCCACCTGTCGTCTCGTTTTCCTGCTTCATACTGAAACTTCTCCTTCAAATGATTCAGGATGTTTCCTTCTCTTCGTCCTTCAAAACGTTTGAGACACAGGTGGAGTCTTTTCTTTTTTCTGTCTCAGCTCGACACGTTCAGACGTTTCCTCTGTGACGGATCTGAAGCTTCAGGTGAGTCTCACTGACGAGAGAGGCAGAGTTTACCTGCTGGCTCGCTCGCCCACTATTTAAATATAAAAGACTGGGAGGAGCTGGAGAGAGAGAGGGACAAACAGAGAGAGAGAGAGACAGAGAGAGAGAGAGAAGTACTGCAGTATAGGTCATTAAGCCTCCTCCTCCATGTTAGCAGACGGGACATGAACCAAACTAAAAAAAATCAGAGCAGAGTTAAATAAATGTTCAAAGATGTTTCTGTCGCTTCAGTTCTTCTCTCTGATGTTTGTTCACGTGTTTCTCGTCAGTTTGGTTTAATCCGTTATTTGATGAAATAAAAACAAGCTGAGACGTCATGATTGACAGCTGACACTGACTCGAGGTTGGTTGAGTGAGTTTGTGGGCGGGGCCTCGATACCACAGCTCCACTGCTGCAGACTCTGACTGCAAATGACGTCATCACCACAAGCTGGCAGCGTTTGTGTCTGAGGCGTTTGAACTTTATTTACAGTCTGTGATACAAACGTACATTTGACCATGTGGCGATGCTTCACTGTCGCAGACTCCAAATTACATTAAGTTCACTTTGTGATCAAAATGACGTAAATCGAAAAAACATCCGTTTAAATCTGATGAGTTCAGAATGAACAGTAAAAGCGTAAGAACCCGGTTCTTTGAGGTGAAGCTGAACTCGTCTGGAAATGAGTTTGATGGACGTGTTGAGATTTTAAGTCGTGCAGATGTTGTTTAAACACCACGTTCACGCTGAAGCTTTGATAAACTGACGCCTGATCTGAGACATGAAACGATCCTGATCAGAGGAGAGATAAAGAGAAGAGGAGCTGACTGATCTCAGGTCTGTATCTCAGGTGTGCTGCTCATGCATCACAACAGAGGAATTCCCCAGGTGAAGCAGAGCTCCGCCTCCTACCTGTATGACCCACCCACGTCATGACATCACACACCGTGTGCCTGAATCCACCTTTTCATACAGCGGAGGAAGCATTCAGTTACTATACTCAGTAAAAGTATCAGAGTACTTTACAGAGTACATTTTCCTGCCTGAGCTTCTTTTAAGTACTTTATTGAAACCACTGGTTCACCACATGGGGTCGGGCTCCTGCAGAGGCCCTCAGAGGAACCTGAGGGGTCACATCACATCCCGCACAAACCCTCGTCCACACTTCTCATCGTCAACAGCATGATGTGAAGGATTTACTGACATCTAGTGGTGAAGGTTCAGAATACAACCAACTGAACACCTCTTCCAAACCTGAAGCTTTAACGTACGGTGGCCTTCAGGTGCCAAAGTCTGAGGGAGTTGAGTTTGAGCTCTGGGCTCCTGTAGGAACACTGAGACATTGAACCTGGATCAACTGATCTGATGAAGAGAGGAAATAATCCAGGTTCAAACCCGAGTCTGCATCCAACAGACACACTGAACCCAGAGACCTCCTGAAGTACTTTTACCAGAGAATACAAATACTGCATTCAAAGTATCAGCACAGAAGAGTGAGAAGTGAAATATGATCAAACTTCTTGATTATCATTTAATAATAACTTCTTTCTATTTCGTCCACTAATTCATAAGTAATCACAGCAGATCCCAGAAGGTCAGAGTAGATCACAATAGATCACATGTAATAAGAGTAGACCAGAGAATATTCCAGTAGACAACAGGAGATCCCAGCAGATCTCAGTAGTTCAGAGTAGATCACAATAGATCACAGAGGATCTGAGCAGATCACATTAAACCATGAAAGCCCACAGAGAATCACAGGAAATCAGAAGAGATGCCAGTAGATCTGTCGATCAGAGTAGATCACACGGTGCATGTGTGTGTGTGTGTGAGTGTGTGTGTGTGTGTGTGTGTGAGTGTGTGAGTGTGTGTGTGTAGCTTCAGGCTGAGACATGACAAACACTCTGATGAGGAGATAAACTTCAGCTGCTCAAAGTTCAGGAGACAGAAACTTGATGCTGACTTTTCTTCAGAGGATCAACGATAAGAAGAGAAACATCCAAACACTGATAAGATCACACAAGTGTTTCTGAAGGAAGTGAAGCAGACACACACTTCCTGCTGCTACCAGCAGGTGTGAGTCTACCTGAGTGTGTGTGTCTGTGTGTGTGTGTGTTTACCTCAGACACACGGTTGTGGCTCATTCGTTCAGCAGCTGGAGCTCCAGACTCCCCTGGAGCTTTATATTTTATATTGAATTCTTGTTTCCTATTTTGATATCTTTTATATTTATACTTGCACAAATACACTCAAGTAAAGTCCTTGTGGGTAAAAGACCTGTTTGGCAAGAAAAGCTGATTCTGATGCTGCGTTCCAAAGTTGGCTCGAGCATCGTGAACTGGACCTGGAACAGTCCAGCTCAGTTAATATAGAACAAATGTGAAAATGAAAAGTGAAGTCGTCTCGATCTGAAGGTTTTTTTGCTTTTAAAATTGTCGATTGTCTGATGTTTGACATTTGAACCATGTGTCTGGTCCAAAGTGAAAATGAAGCAGCGAAATCTATGTACGAATAAAAACCCAAGTTCAAAGATCAGTTTTCTGGTTAATGGAGTTTCCATGTGATTCGACAGGATTCAGATTCAGTATCGATGCTGTCGAGTGATTTAACAAACGACCTCATTGTGTCACAGGTGTTTAGTAAACTAGGCCCTGATTGGTTCTGACTCATTTGTTTCTTTCTATTTAAAACTTTAATTCCAGAGTTTCTTAAAACAACAAACTCATACTTTAATCCAGATTGAATCCAGACCGGCTCCGTCCTGTTGATCTTGGTATGATCTTTATTGACAAAGAGTGGGACTACGCCCTCCTGAGTAATACAGCAGCTAATGTCGTATAACCACAGAGAGCAGCTAATAACAGCGTTAGCAGCTAATGTTCGTCTGTCTCTCGTCTTTGTTCAGGTTCAGACATGAACTCACTGATTCTTCTCATCTCACACTGAACACACGTCTGCAGATACTACAATACCCATGATCCTCCTGACGTGGAGAACTAACACCTAATAAACTTTTGATGTTACTATAGCAACACATCACATATATATATATATATATAAATAATTGTCTTATCTTTAAATAAAGACGATCAGTGACTGTATGAAAAAACGATCAATGTATAAAGATATCATCTCTCCTTCTATACTGCAGCCAGCCACCAGGGGGCGACGCAGATCATTTTGGCTTCACTGTCAGGTTCTGTCACGTCGTCCATCTTTACCTCAGTCTGAAAAAACTAATTTGTGCCTTTTGTTTCAAAATCTTTCCAGAAGTTTGACAATAAATGTAAATGAATTTCCAGTGAAACTTAAAGAACCAGCTCACACTCGTCTGTTTCTCTTCCCTCGTTTATTCAAACTTTTTAAACCAACAAATTAAAACAAACGTCCCTGTCCATCGTCCTGTCTGCTGTCGCCTGAAACAAAAAACTGACAAAGAACAATAAGACGCATTTTTAAAAGCAGCAGAAAGAAATGTAAAAGCAGACTTGTCCTCGGAGAAGAGGGGAAGAGATAAAGTGCGTAGAGTCACTCGGATGGTTTCACACCTTCACCTGAAGGTGACTCATATTCAGATCATCTGTTAAAGCCGAGACTCTTCTATCCTTAATCAATGAACTGAAAATTAATCAGCAACACTTTCTGTCACTGATTAATTCAAACTTTATTTCCTATTTTAAATCATGAATCTTTTATTTTGATATTTTGAAGGTCGTTAACCCTGGGAAGATTTTTTTTACACAATAAATTAGATGAAAGTCTGATCCAGATGTTCTGAAACTCTCCGTCCACACGTCGTCTGAGCCGCACGCTTCCACTTCAGACTCAGGCTCCGCCCACACTCTCTGTCCACACTACACCACATGACCAGTGTACGTGAATGGTCATGTAACACGTGTTTAACAGGAAGTAGATTGTCTCCTCTGCAGATGGTTGCTTAGTTACAGAAACTATGACGAACAAAGAACAAAGCAGCGATTTGTTTCTGACTGATGACATACGTGTTGCTGGAGGATTCCTGTAGAGGGCGCCACAGAGCTCCGAACATCTGGGTCAAGCTCTGGATTCAAACTGATTCTGTTTCTTCAGAATTATCTGGAGTTTATTTACGACACTTTCTTCATCTGCAGCAGCGTCAGCAGCCGTGACGTAGCCGACAGGTGAAGGAGGAGCCAGAGAGACGTCACGTGACATCACTTATAGATGATCACTGATCAATCTGAAATGAAGATAACGCTGAGGCTCAGGTCGTCCAGGTCGTCCAGGTGTGAAATGGTCCATACAGGTGGTGGTGACATCATCATGGGGATGCCCACATGACGCGTGTTTGGTAGTTTTGCATATTTGTAACATTTAGATGAAACGCTCTGATTGGCTCCGCTCGTCCGTCCATCGATTATTGATCTTTCAATCAGCAGCACTCTGTGTGTGTGTGTGTGTGTGTGTGTGTTGGTTTCCATGGTGATGAGGAGGGTTGGTTGCCAGAAGCAGGGAAAGAAAAAATTTACAAACACAGAGTGCTGGGCTCAATGTGATGACATCATCATCTCAGGGTGATGACATCATTGTTGCAGGGTGATGACATCTTCTCTAAAGGCCCAGTGACTTGCGTACGATTTTCTGGGCGAGTTTGTAAAACTGCTCTCTGTCCTCGCGCCACATTTTAGAGGCGTCAACATTCGCTCCACTTTCATCGTTCGGTTCTGAAGAGGAGGAGGAGGAGGAGGAAAACGAGGAGGAGGAAGAGGAGGAGGAGGAAGAGGAGGAGGAGGAAGAGGAGGAGGAATTTTAGCATCATCAGTTGAATTGTGCAAATACTTTTAAATGCTGTTTTTCTATTACAAACCATATGAAGTGTGTTTCCTGTGATGGATCATGTGATGGATCATGTGATGGATCATGTGATGGATCATGTGATGGATCATGTGATGGATCATGTGATGGATCATGTGATGGATCATGTGACGTACCTGCCAACATACTGACCACTGACAGCAAGATCTTCTCCACGCTCTGGACTGGACTCCACCTCTCTGCACTGCTCTCGTAGCCCATTGGATCGTCTCCCGGAGCGTGAAGGATGGAGATACACACCCGACCATCGGGATAGACTGAAAGAAAAAAACTCAACTCTAAAAACCAAGGCTTTTATTTTGAAAAAACAAACGTGAAAGTTGTTTTTCTCTCTCTCCACTGTCGTTAAGTGTTAATTCACTGTTGACTGAATATAACGACAGCTCCTTTATCACCTGGATAGCCCCCTGGTGGCTGACTACAGTAAAGGCCATAAAGCCGGCATCCTCCATGTTAGCAGATGGGACAGGGAGCTTCACCTGTTTGTTTTTCTTCTCCATGCTTCAGGATCAAATGATTCAGTTACAGGAGGTTCAGTTCACGTCCACGCTGCTGCTGATGAAGATGATGACAGGTCAGCAGCGAGCCTCCTGTCCTTTAATCAGCTCGGAGTGTGTTCAGACACTTTGTGACATCATGCCTCAGACTGCTGTCCAATAATCACAGCGCTAATGACAGCATGCTAACGACATGCTGGCGGCGTGTTGCGACAGGTGAGACAATGGTTGAAACGAACACTGTCTCACCCACAACACTGTGAACGTCACTCAGACGATTTAATAACTGATCAGAGAAACAATAATCACAATAAAGAGCAGGCTGCCATCTGGTGGCAGCGTGTGGACTTACTGTTGGGGTGAAACATGTCGCAGGTGAACCTCATCTTTGGAGGACTGAGAGGATAATCAGATGGAAAACTGAGCACGGCAGGAAACACGCCACCCTCAAAACACGTGTCCTGAGGACCCCTGAAACAGAAACACAGAGAGAACACGGTACCGAGCTCAGAACGACAGGTTCTACAGATCAACTCATGCTTCACAGCTCTGAGAACAAAAACATGTGGGTGAATTGACCATTAGTCCCTCTTCTGTCACAGAATCAGTGGGGTTCCTTTTACTAATAGTTCAATTGGTCCTGTTAGAGCTTTTAAGTAAGTAACGATATTCTAAATCCACAGTGGATCATAGTGTGAAGGGACGCACACGCTGCAACAGGCTGCACCTGCGGCAGTGTGCGGGGTCGAGCAGCGAGACGTGATTTCAGTTTTAGTTCAAAAATCAGAACGTCGTTCAAGATGTCCTGTAGACGGTTCTGTTGCTCAAACAAAAGGTTCCAGGGTCTCTGAAGGGTCTGGTGAGGTTCTCTTTCAGGACTGTGTGAGTGTCGCAGGTGTGAAAGCACTGAATCGTGCAGCATTAAGTCACATGATCAGTGTTTCCAGATAGAAAGTGAAGAACTGATCTGACGTTTGATCTTATTTCTAAAACAGCCTGTATCACTGCAGAGCTCATATCATGATGCTGATTTCACAACGTGTGTGTGTGTGTGTGTGTGTGTGTGTGTGTGTGTGTGTGTGTGTGTGCGTGTGTGTGTGCGTGCAAATGAGCCGCTGGTTAAATTGAAGGGCAGACTGAAGCTGTTGGCACGTTAACGACAACAAGAGCAGGTTCAGTTACACATAATGATGATGATTCACTGACATCACCCTCTGCAGGAAAATAACACACACTCACTCACACACTCACTCACACACTCACTCACTCACACACTCACTCACACACTCACTCACTCACTCACACACTCACTCACTCACTCACTCACTCACACACTCACTCACTCACACACTCACTCACTCACACACACTCACTCAACTCACTCACACACTCACTCACTCACTCACTCACTCACACACTCACTCACACACTCACTCACTCACACACTCACTCACACACTCACTCACTCACACACTCACTCACTCACACACTCACACACTCACTCACTCACACACTCACTCACTCACTCACTCACTCACACACTCACTCACACACTCACTCACACACACTCACTCAACTCACTCACACACTCACTCACTCACTCACTCACACACACACTCACTCACTCACTCACACACTCACTCACACACACTCACTCACACACACTCACTCACTCACTCACTCACTCACACACTCACTCACTCACTCACTCACACACTCACTCACTCACTCACTCACACACTCACTCACTCACTCACTCACACACTCACACACTCACTCACACACTCACTCACTCACTCACACACTCACTCACTCACTCACTCACACACTCACTCACTCACTCACTCACTCACTCACACACTCACTCACACACTCACTCACTCACTCACTCACTCACACACTCACTCACTCACTCACTCACTCACACACTCACTCACTCACTCACTCACTCACTCACTCACTCACACACTCACTCACTCACTCACTCACTCACTCACTCACACACTCACTCACTCACTCACTCACTCACTCACTCACTCACTGTTCTCTGGTTAGTATAGTTTATGTAGTTCTGTGTGAGTCAACATGTAAACCCCCCCCCCCCCCCCCCCCCCAGCATCAATATATGGATTATTTAATCGGGTTGATCAATCAACTGATCAGTGTCACATGACCTCTTACACGGCTGAACACTGACATCTGCTGGTCACTATTGTACATGTGGGCAAGTGGGTGGACACCCCCCCCCCCACGGATCTGATGTCATTAAACTGTGTGTGTGTGTGTGTGTGTGTGTGTGTGTGTGTGTGTGTGTGTGTGTGTGTGTGTGTGTGTGTGTGTGTGCTCACATGATGAGGGCCTCCCACTCAAAGAAGTTCTCCTCATTGGCTGGACCTGCATGAAGAAGAACATCATTCACTGCTGTTTCCACTTCCTGTTCACAATCACATCACAAGTTCACATGTTTTATTTTCAACCTCAATCTGATGTTTATTGATATTATTGATTACATCACTGAGACAGATATAGAACCTAATGGTTTATTATTATTAGAGTTAACTTTTACATTAGAGTTAACTTATACATTAGAGTTAACTTTTACATTAGAGTTAACTTTTACATTAGAGTTAACTTATACATTAGAGTTAACTTATACATTAGAGTTAACTTATACATTAGAGTTAACTTTTACATTAGAGTTAACTTATACATTAGAGTTAACTTTTACATTAGAGTTAACTTATACATTAGAGTTAACTTTTACATTAGAGTTAACTTATACATTAGAGTTAACTTATACATTAGAGTTAACTTATACATTAGAGTTAACTTTTACATTAGAGTTAACTTATACATTAGAGTTAACTTATACATTAGAGTTAACTTTTAACACAGTAAGTTAAATCTAATGTATAAGTCATTAATCAGAGCTGAGAGTGATTGATCAGAGACAATAGTCATTAGTCATTGATCCTTTAGTCAAACAATAAATTCTGACTGTTCTTCATTTTAAGTCAAAGCTCTGGAGTCGAGTGGTCACCAGGCGTAACCATAGCAACAGTGTGGATGAAGCCTGAGACTCGTCCTGGTGTAAATGTGACCTCAGATCAGTTTTCACATTAGAACGTCTCACCTGCAACGATCCCCTCAGGTGGATTCAGAGTCAGCTCTGAAACACAAACACACACAGGTGAGACTGAACCGTCGGGCCTGACCTCTGACCCCCTGTACGTTACAATTCAAACCTGAACTCTGTTTAAACGAGACCAGGTCTGCATGAGCATGAGGTTAGCCCTAACACAAAAGTTAGGCGGGGGTGATGCTTCTGAACTTATCTCCTTCGGCAGAGGAAACAATCCTTTATGAATGGAAAGGAGAAAATGCCTTCCCACAATTCTTTGCAGCAGCTACATTTAAAGCGACACACCCACGTAAATATAAAGAACAGCTGCTTTATTCTCATGATCCAGATGTGTGACATCTGTCAACAAGAAACAAAGAACTTCTAGTTCACAACATCATCACAACTAAATGATTTCAATCCTCTGACTGTGGAATGGACACAATTTATTTTCCTCCACTTAGAAAGTGTTCTCCTTGTATATTCCTCACATTATATTATTTCAACATTTAAGTTCTGTTTGTCTTATTTTCATTCCCACTTAAATGTGTTTTGTAGTTATTTTCACAGAGCCCCTGAAGTCGCAGATCTTTTTTTTTTATCTTGAGCACATAGTTAAATATCAGCACGAGCTAATATCAGTGAAAAGACACGACTGACGATGATCCTGCATCACTGAGCAAGAACTTCATAATGTGTGAAGATAAAACTTGATTGGATTCTTTTTGTTCTGTTATGGTACAAACCTGGTGACTGGGAGCATCTGAATGGTTTAAACACAAACATGTTAACGTGAGCAAACAAGAGAAGAACTAGTGAAGTCTGACCGTCTCCACGCAGAGCTTCCTCTTTCCTAACTCCTGTCCTAAGTCCTTACAGCTTCTACTGCTCATCTTTCCCCAGTACTAACCAGTACTAACCAGTACTAACCAGTACTAACCAGTACTAACCAGTACGCACTGGTTAGGAAAGGAGATGATGAAGTGGTTAGACAAGGAGATGATGAAGTGGTTAGACAAGGAGATGATGAAGTGGTTAGACAAGGAGATGATGAAGTGGTTAGGAAAGGAGATGATGAAGTGGTTAGACAAGGAGATGATGAGGTGGTTAGACAAGGAGATGATGAAGTGGTTAGGAAAGGAGATGATGAAGTGGTGAGGAAAGGAGATGATGAAGTGGTTAGACAAGGAGATGATGAAGTGGTTAGGAAAGGAGATGATGAAGTGGTTAGACAAGGAGATGATGAGGTGGTTAGGAAAGGAGATGATGAAGTGGTTAGACAAGGAGATGATGAAGTGGTTAGACAAGGAGATGATGAAGTGGTTAGACAAGGAGATGATGAAGTGGTGAGGAAAGGAGATGATGAAGTGGTTAGGAAAGGAGATGATGAGGTGGTGAGGAAAGGAGATGATGAAGTGGTGAGGAAAGGAGATGATGAAGTGGTTAGACAAGGAGATGATGAAGTGGTGAGGAAAGGAGATGATGAAGTGGTGAGGAAAGGAGATGATGAAGTGGTGAGGACAGGAGATGATGAAGTGGTTAGACAAGGAGATGATGAAGTGGTGAGGAAAGGAGATGATGAAGTGGTGAGGAAAGGAGATGATGAAGTGGTGAGGACAGGAGATGATGAAGTGGTTAGACAAGGAGATGATGAAGTGGTGAGGACAGGAGATGATGAAGTGGTGAGGAAAGGAGATGATGAAGTGGTGAGGACAGGAGCTGATGAAGTGGTTAGGAAAGGAGATGATGAAGTGGTTAGACAAGGAGATGATGAAGTGGTGAGGACAGGAGATGATGAAGTGGTGAGGACAGGAGATGATGAAGTGGTGAGGACAGGAGATGATGAAGTGGTGAGGACAGGAGATGATGAAGTGGTGAGGAAAGGAGATGATGAAGTGGTTAGGAAAGGAGATGATGAAGTGGTTAGACAAGGAGATGATGAAGTGGTGAGGACAGGAGATGATGAAGTGGTGAGGACAGGAGATGATGAAGTGGTGAGGACAGGAGATGATGAAGTGGTGAGGACAGGAGATGATGAAGTGGTGAGAACAGGAGATGATGAGGTGGTTAGACAAGGAGATGATGAAGTGGTGAGGACAGGAGATGATGAAGTGGTGAGGACAGGAGATGATGAAGTGGTGAGGACAGGAGATGATGAGCTGGTTAGACAAGGAGATGATGAAGTGGTGAGGACAGGAGATGATGAAGTGGTGAGGACAGGAGATGATGAAGTGGTGAGGACAGGAGATGATGAAGTGGTGAGGACAGGAGATGATGAAGTGGTGAGGACAGGAGATGATGAAGTGGTGAGGAAAGGAGATGATGAGGTGGTTAGACAAGGAGATGATGAAGTGGTGAGGACAGGAGATGATGAAGTGGTGAGGACAGGAGATGATGAAGTGGTGAGGACAGGAGATGATGAAGTGGTGAGGAAAGGAGATGATGAGGTGGTTAGTCCAGGAGATGATGAAGTGGTGAGGACAGGAGATGATGAAGTGGTGAGGACAGGAGATGATGAAGTGGTGAGGACAGGAGATGATGAAGTGGTGAGGAAAGGAGATGATGAAGTGGTGAGGACAGGAGATGATGAAGTGGTGAGGACAGGAGCTGATGAAGTGGTTAGTCCTACAGCTCTTCACTCAGTTAAATGATTCCTCACCAACCTGAACAAACTAGAACCTCATTGTTTCCGCACAGAGCCGTAAAGCACTTCATCTTGTTTACGACACCTGCTGAGTTGACTGACCTGAACTTCCTGTTTAACGAGCTGCACATCACGTGACATTAGTGTTGTTAAGTTCTAACAGGATCTGAGACACGTTCCCTTCACACACACAATGACTGAACATTAGTGTCCGGCTGCAGTGTCGCGGATTAACTCGTTCAATTGTGTTTTTAAACAGTTGGGTGCAGTTAGCTTAGCAGTTAGCCTGTTAGCTTAGCAGCTAGCCTGTTAACTGACGTCAAGTTTGGCCCCCGGTGTCGGGACACGGAAGTTCGGTTCACTCACGTTTATACTCCGCCATGAGTCTCTTCAGCGCGGTTCCGGCCATCGAGTTTCACCGGAGACTCAAAGAAACCGAAATAAAAACACTCCGAGCTGCTCTGCGTCTCTTCCGCTCTGACTACTGCGCATGCTCCCAACTTCTTCATGGGCCTGTAGCGTCAACTGTCTGCATGAGTGCTGCCACCTGCTGGACCGAGGATCAACCTCCATGAGTCCTCATCCAACAATATTAAAGTTTCAATGATAAAGTTTCAATGATAAAGTTTCAATGATAAAGTTTCAATGATAAAGTTTCAATGATAAAGTTTCAATGATAAAGTTAGAATATTAAAGTTTCAATAATAAAGTTTCAATGATAAAGTTTCAATGATAAAGTTTCAATGATAAAGTTAGAATATCAAAGTTTCAATGATAAAGTTTCAATGATAAAGTTTCAATGATAAAGTTTCAATGATAAAGTTAGAATATCAAAGTTTCAATATAAAGTTTCAATGATAAAGTTTCAATGATAAAGTTAGAATATTAAAGTTTCAATAATAAAGTTTCAATGATAAAGTTAGAATATTAAAGTTTCAATAATAAAGTTTCAATGATAAAGTTTCAATGATAAAGTTTCAATGATAAAGTTTCAATGATAAAGTTACAATAATAAAGTTTCAATGATAAAGTTAGAATATTTAAGTTTCAAAGATAAAGTGTCCCACCTGCCTTGAGGAGAAGAGGATGTGAGTCTGGTCTTTCACAGACTGAAGATCAGGAAGGCACCAGGCCCAGACGGTGGGTCACCCTCCTGCCTGAAGGTCTGTGCAGACCAGCTGGAGAACATCTTCACTGGAGCTGTGTGAAGGCCCCTCCTGCTTCCAACACTCCACCATCATCCCAGTCAGAAATATCACAGGATTAAATGACTACAGGCCGTCGCCCTGACGTCTGTGGTCATGAAATCGTTTGAGAGACTGGTGTTGACCCACATGAAGGACATCACCCCCCCCCCCTGCTGGACCCTCTGCAGTTTGAACAGCACTACATGCTACAACACCTTGACTCCCCAGGGACATACGCAAGGTTCCGTTTGTGGACGTCCTCCGACGTTCAACACCATCATAATGGAAATACTTTAACCCAAACTCTCCCAGCTCTCTGTGCCAGCCTCCACCTGTCAGTGGATCACCAACTTCCTGACAAACTGGAGGCAGCAGGTTAGGCTGCACTGTCATTCTTGTTGTGTTTTATGTTCATATATAAATACTTTTGCATATATATTTATATTCATACTTGTACAGAGTAGTTAAATGTTTATGTTTAATCTTGTTCTACTTTGTTGTCCTTGTGTTTTTGTCTATTTGTCTTTTCCTGTACTTTGGGAGCTCATACTTGTGTGTACATGTTTGTACTTGTGTGTACTTGTGTGTACATGTTTGTACTTGTGTGTACACATACATGGCCAATGAAGCAGATTCAGATTGACTTCCTCCATTTTGTTCATTGTGTTGATTGTGTCATGCCCCTAGAGGCCAGGCACAGTACTGCTCACCTGTAGTGACTGTCACTGTTGTGTGTCTGTTCACCATGATGAAGACGTTAGTGTATTTTAAAGTCTTTGAATGCTTCGATCCCATTTGAATAAAGATCTTTTACATTTTTCTAACCTTTGAGTCCCTGGATTCTTCATGAGCCTAAGTTTTCTGACTGACTGAAGCAGTGAGATACTGAAGGAAAGTTAAAAACATGAAGTTCTTCAGTTTGTGAGATAAAGTCTCGTCTCTTCTGTTTTCATGTGAAACAGATGAAGAGCATTTTCATTACACTGCCTGAGTGAAGACACAAACCTCATCAAGCTCAGGTGCTTCAGTTTATTTCCCTCCGTCTTAAATATCCACATCATCAGTTCATTCGCATGATTCAGATTCATTCATCACATTGTTTCCCATATTAATGTTATTATAGAAACACGTTTGATCTTTTTTTACAATTTAAAACATTCAGCTAATTTTGCATGATTTAAAGAAATACAATAAAAATAATACTGACATGTAATAATGACATGTGACATTGATATGTTAATGATTCATCTGATCTCAGGAAGACAAAATGAACATGAACTAAAAAAGAAGTTTAAAATCTTGAAAGGAACATTTCTTCACAGATGTGAATGATCAGCTGATCCAGATGTGAATGATCAGCTGAGCCAGATGTTGGTGGCTCAGCTGATCCTCAGCAGTCTCTTCAGGTGCGTGAGGATCTCCTTCACCTTCAGTCCATAGACCAGCGGGTTGCCCACGGTGGGAACAACTAACCCGAGCACGGAGCTGAGGATGGAGGCCGCGGGCTCGCCCTCGCCGTGCACGCGGCGCTGCAGCAGCTCGACCCCGACGCTCAATGAGTAGTTCATGAGGACGAGCAGGTGCGGCGCGCACGTTTTCAACGCTTTACTGCTGCTGGTCGTGCGCGAGCCGCGTAGACAGATATAGAGGATGCGGCCGTAAGTGACGAGCACGAAGATGACGGGAGCGAGCATAGTGGCCGCGGAGCAGAGGAGGCCGTACACTTGCAGCAGCAGCGCGGCCCCGCCGCCGCAGCTCAGGCTGACGAAGCTGTACACGTCACAGTAAAGTCTGCGGAGCCGCGTGCGGCAGAGCGGCAGGCGCGCCGCCTGCAGCGCCGCGCCGCCCACCAGAGCGGCAGGAAGCAGAAAGCACAGCAGCAGCAGCGCCGCTAGCGCGGCACGTGACATGAGCGCGGCGTAGCGCAGCGGGCGGCAGATGGACACGTAGCGGTCCAGAGCCATGGCGGCCAGCAGCAGGAAGCTGCTCGAGCCCGCGGACCCCACCATGAAGGCCTGACCCACACACACCGGGCCCGGGACCTCCACCCGCCGCAGGCCCGACGCCAGGTCTGACAGCAGCCGCGGGTAGAGCGCCGCGCTGCCGCTGAGGGAGTTCAACAGAACCGCGGCCACGAGCACGAACATCGGCCTGTGGAGGCTGCGCTGAGAACAGATGACGTAGATCACGAGCACGTCACTGACCAGCACGAACACGTAGAGCGCGAAAAACACGAAGAAGAAGATCCAGCGGTGCTCAGACAGCTGCGCGAGGCCGTCCAGCGTCAGTGACGTCACAGCGGCCAGCGAGCTCGCGTTCGACATCATGGTGCAGTGCAGACAACAGAGTGACGTCAGAGTGTTCAACAGTGAAACATCAGAAGAAATAAAAGTGACAAAAAGAGTGAACACGTTCAAAACATGAGACACAACATGGGACACACGTGTTAGACGAAGAACATGTGTTGTTCATGTGTAGACGTTCTTCATCGTCTCTGCTTTTATCAGACTCTTCATCCTCAGTGGAGCTCATTAGCTCCTGTCAATCATCGCCTTCATCAACATGTTTGTATGTGAACATGAGAACACGTCACTCATGAACTCATTAACACGTATGTGACAGATTACATCAGTCAAATGTTTAATTGTTCCCATCATGATAAAATAAACATATTCATTTACTAACTCATGTAATGAATCTGTTTATCACGGAGCCCGTCTGGTCACATGGGTGGAAAACAAACATTCCGTGGCCACGACGTGTTGAATGCGCGGGAACGAGATGATTATTAAGACGTGGCCACGAGAAAAGTTTTCATTTCATCAGTGAGACGTTTGACTTCCTGGCATCAGTAGCTTCGGCCGCAAACATGGACAAGTTTGATCTGATGTCGTTTTATTTTAATCGAGGGATGAATTATAATGATAGTGGAACGACCCTGCTGTCCAGCTGGCTGTCTGTCTCTCGGCCAATCAGGGAAGAGTATGCGCGCCGTTGATTGGTGGGTGTGGCAAGGCCGGTGTGTGTGTATGTGTGTGTGTGTGGGACGGAGGGCGAAAGGACCGCTGAGATACGTCTCTGTGTGCGGGAGTTCACAAAGTTTGTTTGTGGTAAAAGAACGAAAATAAATGTCCTGAAGACATAAATGTCCTGAAGACATCCCGCCCTGTCTCCTCATTACTTCTGCCGGCGTTACAATGTCCTGAAATCACTTGTGGTTAAACGGAGTCATTCTGAGCAAGAGACACTTAATTCAGCTGCTCAGAAAGCACGGCAGAAACCAGACGGGCTCCGAAGTTTATTGATCTGTTCAGTTATTTAAGTCAAACTGAAGAAACAATGAACAAATCAAACACACCCTCCTTCACTGCAGCTTCAACACAACTTCATGGGGGAGGAGGGTTAATGACCTATACTGCAGCCAGACACCAGGGGACGATGGAGACAATTCACTTTAGGACGCTGTCACGTCGTCCATCTTTATTCACAGCCTCTGGTTGAGTTTTTAAAAGTGAATGAGACATTAACGAGTTTGAGTCTGAACGTTCAACACACGGCTTTAGCCCCGCCCCCTCACCTGTAACGTTAAGCTTTAATAATGCAAACTATTTAAATCATTGATCTGTCATTAACCTTTAAATACAGTCTGAAGACAAACCATCGTGTGTCATTATTTTATACTTTACACGTGAATCTGTGGCTGTGTATTATAGTTAGTTTGATGGTTTCTATAACAAACCACAGATGTTATTTAAGAGCTGTCTCAGGGACAGCAGGTGAAGGTTGACAGCTGAGCACTGTCCCGACAAACAGCATGTGGCTGTGTTGGTGGATCACAGTGACAAACTAATGCTAAACATGTGATGAGCATGAAGAGCAGTTTGTTGTGTTGTTCATTTGTGAGTCTTTCTGTCTCCCACCTCTGTCAGAAGGTTCTGCTTAGAACCTTTCAGCCATGGTGTCCTCGTTCTCCTGCACTGAACCACAGGTACGAGGGGTCAGAGGTCACAGAGACGACCAGCTGTGATAAACAACATGGAGATGATGTCACCATGTTTGTCCTGAGACTGTTTGGACTAACGAGCTGCTCGTCTTAATGAGGCTGCTTAACGAGCTGATCTCAGGTGACCTCATTAATTAACTGACCAGCTGCTTCACCTGTTTACAAACTAGAGACTCTCTCTCACACACACACACACACACACACACACACACACACACACACACACACACACACACACACACACACACACACACACACACACCTCATCTATCAGCCTGTCTTATTAACATGAAAATATTTCATTGTTTACCGTATAAATATATATATTATATAACATATATATGATGACATCACACAGTGAGTTTGTTTGGTGATAAAAATTTATTTGGTATCTGTGAGTAACTACAGTCGTAGTGTTCTCATACATGTCGTCTGCGGTTCATCAAACTGATATATATATATCTATAAAAGAATCTACATACATCTAACACAAGATCAGTCGCTGTGAGTCACTGTTGTTTAGTAGGGAGGGTAATAACTGTGACAAATTAAGTGCTGAATCTTCAACAAGACAAAAGATAATATTATAATTATGAATCTGTGCATTAAATAAGTCTAAAAATAAAAAAATCTTCCATCAAACACACAGTAGGCCCAGGTATGTTAACAGATGATCACACACAAACACACACATGTGATGTTCGAACACGCTTCTTTGGTTTTTGGTTGAAAACTGAATCAGCCTGAAAAGATTTTAAATAAATGGATTAAAGCACAGACTGCTGGAATGTGACAAAAACATTTTTGAAAGATACGACTTGGACATTAGTGTAGATATGACACGCTAACACGCCACACACACGTTTAAATCACGTCTGGTTTCTACCCAACACACGCAGGGGACAAGTTTAGACCCCTTAAGTTTTGAATTTACAGAATTAATCAAAAGAGATGATTAAATCAAATCTGTTCCAGAAACATTCTTTAAAATTTCATGTCAGATGTGAAGGAAATAACAAATGTGATTTATCACATTGAGATATTCAGAATGATTCTTCAATCTAATCTTAGCGTCCTGACACAGAGGGACATAAAGACGTCATTATCAGAGACACTGATGACATCGTATAGTAATTATAGACTTTATCCAATCATTTACAGGATGATCAGATCTCATCATCACAACTACGATCAGATCTCATGATTTCAGTATTTTTCAGGGACGTTAGAATGAATGAGAACAAGTTTTTCGGTGATGAATCTCGAGATCTTCAGTTTAAATGATTCAATTATAAACTGAATTTTACAGCCAACACTTCTGAGCAGACGTCATTTAAAGTGTCAGTGTTTCACGTCGTAAGGCAGATGTGCTGTTAGCTGTTAGCTGTTTCGTGGTTCTGGTTTAACTACAAAGAGACAAAAAGAAAAGTGCTCAAACAGAAGCTAAGAGACAAACTGACGAGTCAACGGTTCTCAGCTGAAAACATTCAAGTCAGCAGCTGAGTCTTCGCCACAAACGCCTCGCTGTAATTTATCTTCGTCTCACATCAACATTACCCAGAAACCCCCTGCTCCTCACAGCTGTTAATTAGCTGCTGTGCTAACGTCAGCTAACAAACGTTAGTATCTCAACCTCGGGAAAAGTCAGGGTGACATTAGCTAAAGTTAGTGAGCTCTCTATCTGACGTTAGCTTCAGGGCTACATCCGTTTTAACGCTGACTAATTCACGTGTTTATTCGTTGTTCAACCAACAAGTTTACTCTAATGGATAAAAGTAGTTTTACAGTAAAGACTACTTAACTAATGTTTGCTAGCTCGCACTTGAACAAACGTACGAACCTTAGTGCTCTGAACTTTAACTTGCAGCTCATCACAGGGAGCATCTGATTGATTTGATCTGATTTGACTTACAAATTCTGTACAAATGTATTTTTGTTGTTAAAACTTTTAAATGGATTAAAACTTCTGCTGCGAGAGAGTTGATGCTTCTTTATCAACTAGCTCTGGACAGATATCTGCTAATAGGTAGCAAATGTTTTTTATTTTCTTATTCAGACGCTTGAAAACTATTTTTATCATCTCAGCTGCTCTGATGAGCTTTTAGTTCAGTTCCGTTAGTTCCTTTTAATATCCGGTCGTAGTTTATCACAAACACGTGGTCTTCAGATGTTACCAGTGTATTAGCTGCAGTGCTAACATGATTAGCTTCTGTTGTTCTTTGTCTTTATTCTGCGGTGACCTGACTCTGTTCATCTTCATCATTCCTCCATCAACCCCTCCTCTTCCTCACCTAGACTCACAGGAACCATCGTTTCTCTGGGTCATTTATCGTCAGTCTGTAACCATGGCAACCGTCCCATGTCCTCCGAGCTGTCCGACAGGAGCATCATGTGTTTGACGACTCTTCATCAACGTGTTTCCTCAGAAACACGAGTCTTTCAAATCTTTAACACCAGAGGTCCGTTTGTTCGTAGAGAACAACTACAACTCCCACAATTCTTTGAACTGCACGATTCTAATCAGACATTTTAAAGGTCAATGTGAAGTCTTCAGTTTTTAAATGTTTGTTCTTAATAGAAAATCAAACGAAACATGTCTCGTGTTCTTCATGGTAACGTTTCTGTCTAATGTTTTACGTTCCATAAAAGTGGTGACATGTTCGTTAAAGGTCTTTAAGAAAGAAATAGATGAGTGAACAGAAGTGAATGTGAGGGGGCGGGGTTGGTTCAGGTTTCAGGTGGGTGGAGTTTAGCACCGTGCAGGTGGAATCACACCTGTGACTCTGAAGAAAACTCAAATCTAAATTCTGACTGGAAAATGATTCTGCGTTGGTAAATTTTGGCGCTAACACTTATTTTAAATTCTTGCTACGACGCCGCACATGCTCATGATTAAAGAGGGACTCTCCACCAGAGGGCGGTGTTTCTCCGTCTGTGTTGGTCCACCTGTACACCACACCTGTCAGTCACGTCACAGTTACCATGACGACACACAGTCTGAAATCACTCACTTATCACTAAATACATTTTGTAGTTCAGTCCGAATGTTTAATGAAGGTTTTTATACCCGATAGTTACTCATCGTTTCCCACAATGCATCAAGAAAAGTGCTGCAAAACCGATGGTCACTTATAAAAAGTGTGAAATAAACGTTTAAAATTTACTGTGGGATATTTTATGTCATAATTCTGCACCAATCACATCCTCAGTGTCTGAAAGTGTCACTGTGTTTTCTCTC
The DNA here is from genome assembly GCF_024713975.1 of Paralichthys olivaceus. NCBI lineage: Eukaryota > Metazoa > Chordata > Actinopteri > Pleuronectiformes > Paralichthyidae > Paralichthys > Paralichthys olivaceus. Next base: position 372,509 of record NC_091102.1, on the reverse strand, counting down.
TTTATAGAAGACTGAGTTCTAGTTCTATTCTAATGAACGTATGAACAGAGTTCTAGTTCTATTCTAATGAAGGTGTGAACAGAGTTCTAGTTCTATTCTAATGAACGTATGAACAGAGTTCTAGTTCTATTCTAATGAAGGTGTGAACAGAGTTCTGGTTCTATTCTAATGAACGTATGAACAGAGTTCTAGTTCTATTCTAATGAAGGTGTGAACAGTGTTCTTGTTCTATTCTTATGAAGGTGTGAACAGTGTTATGGTTCTATTCTAATGAAGGTGTGAACAGAGTTCTAGTTCTATGTGTAATGAAGGTGTGAACAGAGTTCTAGTTCTATTCTAATGAACGTATGAACAGAGTTCTGGTTCTATTCTAATGAAGGTGTGAACAGAGTTCTGGTTCTATTCTAATGAAGGTGTGAACAGTGTTATGGTTCTATTCTAATGAAGGTGTGAACAGAGTTCTGGTTCTATTCTAATGAACGTGTGAACAGTGTCATGGTTCTATTCTAATGAAGGTGTGAACAGAGTTCTAGTTCTATTCTAATGAACGTATGAACAGAGTTCTGGTTCTATTCTAATGAAGGTGTGAACAGAGTTCTAGTTCTATTCTAATGAAGGTGTGAACAGAGTTCTAGTTCTATTCTAATGAACGTATGAACAGTGTTATGGTTCTATTCTAATGAAGGTGTGAACAGAGTTCTGGTTCTATTCTAATGAAGGTGTGAACAGTGTTATGGTTCTATTCTAATGAAGGTGTGAACAGAGTTCTGGTTCTATTCTAATGAACGTGTGAACAGTGTCATGGTTCTATTCTAATGAAGGTGTGAACAGAGTTCTGGTTCTATTCTAATGAAGGTGTGAACAGTGTTATGGTTCTATTCTAATGAACGTGTGAACAGAGTTCTGGTTCTATTCTAATGAAGGTGTGAACAGAGTTCTGGTTCTATTCTAATGAACGTGTGAACAGTGTTATGGTTCTATTCTAATGAAGGTGTGAACAGTGTTATGGTTCTATTCTAATGAAGGTGTGAACAGTGTTATGGTTCTATTCTAATGAACGTGTGAACAGAGTTCTGGTTCTATTCTAATGAAGGTGTGAACAGAGTTCTGGTTCTATTCTAATGAACGTGTGAACAGAGTTCTAGTTCTATTCTAATGAACGTGTGAACAGTGAGTGATTTCAGTCAGAACCACAGTGAAACCTGGTGTGTCAAACCCCGCCCCCTCCTGCTCCTCCAATCACAACCTGTCATTTATGGGTCATTATTTTCCTGATTAGGTCTGATAGGCCGTCTAGCTGATGAGCTCCGCCTCCTCTTCCCGTGGGAGTTAAGACTGTCACTTCTTTACTCCTCCTCCTCCTCCTCCTCCTCCTCCTCTTCCTCTCCTGCCATCACCTCCACCAGCAGTTCAGCAGTGCAGGTCGCCTCCCCCAGACTGTTCACCGCCTTCACCATGTACTTGGCGTCATCGTCGCCCGACACCTGCAGGTTCATGTCAGGAGAACAGTGAGTATGTGACGTCAGAGCCGAGCTCACACGTGTTCACAGTAACATCTGGGCGGCGGCGTTCAGGTCATGTGAGCGGGAAGATAAAGACGGAAGTTAAAGTGAAGGACAGTGTGTGTATTTGTGTGTGTCTGTGAGTCATTTGACCTCTGACCTCTGAAATGACCAGACTGCAGTTTCCGTCTTCATCGTAGTCGATCTGAAAGTGTCGGGTCTCTTTGATTGGCTGCTCGTCTTTGTACCACACCACCTCTGGATCAGGGAAACCTGGAGACACAGAGAAGACGAGGACAGATGTTCATGTTGTGCAACTGCAACGATCATGACGATTTGGTTTGTTCGGACCAAATCGTCCACAGGAGAGAACCACAGGAGAGAACCACAGGAGAGAACCACAGGAGAACCTGTGTTTTGGTAGTGAACTGATCTTTCTGGATAATGAGGTGTTATCAGCTCTTTGACGTATGAAGGGTTGATTGTTAAGGTTTAACTGTGAGGAGCAGGATCTTGATATTCTGGATTTTACAGGGAGCCGATGTAGAGAAGACAGGAGTAATAAGATCTGTCCTTCTACTTCCTGTCAGCACTCTGCTGCAGCACTTTGACCAACTGGAGACTTTTCACAGACTTCCTGTGACGTCCTGATAATAAAGAGTTAATCTAATCTAGAGAACAAATGGACGAGTTTCTCAGCGTCCTTCTGAGACAGGATGTTTCTCATGTTCTTAATATTGCACAGGTGGAAGAAATCTGTCCTAGAGACTTGTTCTATGTGTTGGTCAAATGTCCTGGTCCAACATAACTCAAGGTTCCTCACAGTGGAGCTGGAGGACAAACTGACACCAAGGTGACTCTGTTCAGACAGTGATTCTCTGAGATGTTTAGGGTCAATTACAACGACCTCAGTCTGAATTAGAAGTAAGAAGTTCTGGCTCATCCAGGCCTTGATGTTCTCGAGACGTTCCTGAAGTTGAACTAAGTGATTAGATTCATCAGGCTTCAGAGAAATGTACAGCTGGGTGTCGTCTGCGTAACAATGGTAGTGTCTGTGGTGCTTTCTGATGATGTTGCCTAAGAGGAGCATATATAAGGTGAAGAGTATCGGTCCAAGGACAGAACCTTGTGGAACTCCATGACTAACTTGCATGTGCATGGGGGGGGGGGGTCATTGTTGACATTAACAAATTGAAATCTATCTGATAAATATGATTGAAACCAGTCTGATGTTCCTCTGATCCCTTCATGTTGTTCTAGTCTCTGTGATCTTATGATCTATGGTGTCAAACGCTGCACTCAGATCCAACAGGACGAGGACAGAGACAAGTCCATCATCTGAGGCCATGAAAAGGTCATCAGTGACTTTTAACAGCTGTCTCTGTGCTGTGATGGATTCCACATCCTGACTGAAAGTTTTCCAACAAACGTTTCTATCTGAGTCGTCACACAGCTGGTTAGCAACAGCTTCCTCTAGGATTTCAGAAATGAAGGTTTGATGTGGGTCTGTAATGAGCTCAGACTCTGGATCTTTTTATCAGAGGTTTAATTACAGCTGCTTTAAAAGCTTGAGGTACGTAGCTGGTTAACAAAGACATGTTCATCTGATTTAATATGGAACTGTCAATCAGGGGGACACTTCCTTACAAAGTCCAGTTGTCAAAATAAAGACAATGACTCGTCTCCTCTTCCTCCATAGATGAAGTTAAAATATCTCTGAAACCAACACTGCCATCTTGTGGTAGAGAATCAAATTGCAATCAGATTCTGTGGTAGTGGTATTATATAGACTCAAGACTCATTTGTTCAGACTTCACCTCGACCCTGCATAGCATGACTCCCTCCCAACCCCCCCCAAAAAACCTGTATGCACATGTTTGTTCGTTAGCACTTCAATCATAGAACTTATGCACTTATGCACAAATAGCAGTTACGATCCTCAGATGAGGGCTTGACAATTGTTTCTATATTTCATTTTACCCCATCGACGGTGATATGTTGTGGTTTCTCTCTTTTGACAAATGTACTTATTGTATGTAGCTTTGGACAAAAGCATCTGCTCAATGCCCTAAATCTAAATCTAAATTTACAATTTAGATTAGATTTAAATCTACTGCTCTCTTCATTCGTTCTCTGAAACATCTGCTCACACCTGATATAATTATATATAATTATTCAGTGACCTTCTATCTTGCAGTCGAAGCGAGCGGCGCTTCCCTCCACCACCTCCACGTCTTTGATGACGGAGCTGAAAGTGGGTTTACACTCGGTCTTCTGCTCGTACTCCAAACACTCCAGGAACTGATTGTCCTCTGAAAAGAGACGGAACACAATGTTTTGTTTCTCAGTTTATCATCTGATAGCAGATGTGAGGACACAGCCGCCTGCTCAGACCTTCAGTGGGTGAACCCTTCTTGGCGCTGACGCCAGCCATCATGGCCATGGATGACAGGCGACCAATGGCTCGCACAGCATGACCCGTTTTCTACCACAGAAGAAGAGACAGTAAAACAAACAGCACCTCAGAGTGTTTTCCTGTAACAACACGAATGTTGCGTGTTTACCTGCCACTTCCTCCTCAGGATGTACTTCTTCATCCGCTCTTTCGACAGCTTCTTGGCCTTCATGGTGTTGGTGTCCTGCTTCAGCCACGGGTGTTCGAAACACTGAGCGCAGGTCAGCCGTGCTCTGATGGACAAAAACAGGTCAACATGTTTGACTCATTTGTTTTGTGACTTTTTTCCACAGTTGGTGTCATGAGTCCGTTACTTCATGTCTTTCTTCAGCAGACTGGTGATGAAGTCTTTGGCAGTGTCGGAGATTTCATCGAAGGCATCATCCTCAAAGTCCCAGGAGGCCGAAGTGACGTTGGACAAAGTCTCGTTGTCGCTGTCGCCCATGAAGGGAGACAGACCGCTCAGCCTGAGAAGACAAACACAGGGCAAACTGATCCCAACTGGTTCTTTCACGCCTCTGATTGGCTAATACTACTCAGAGTAAGCCAATCAGAGGCAAAAATAACACAAAGAACAGATAACAATGTTTAAGTAAAGAGAACTAAAGAAAAAGAAGCAAGCTAAATAAATCCAACAAAAGATAAGCTAAGCTAACGTTTATTAAATAAAATTAAGTTAAGGTAAAGAAGCAAAACTAAAGTGAGGCTAAGCTAACAACATGGAGGTGAATGAAATAGAGTGATGCTGCTAGCATCAGTACAGTACTCACAGTATGTAACAGATGACCCCTATACTCCACATGTCGGTGGGATAACTGATGGCTTCATAGTTGATTACCTCAGGAGCAACGAACTCCGGGGTCCCAAACAGAACCTTCAGAGTTCCAGCATTTTCTGTCCACGACACAAAAAGAGTCAAAGATGAAATGTCTTCATCAGGTTCAGCAACATGTTCAATCACTTTCAGTATTTAATTCAAACTTCATCTAAGTTTCTTCAATTTGTTGTAAATCAACAAAGATATTGATCTTTTTAAATCGCAGTCAGACGACGATGGAAAACAACGAGACCAATATTATTTGATGAATCACTTGTTGACATTGGCACAATAACCGCAAAGAGACAGGAAGTTGGTACCTAGTCGTCTGGCGAGGCCGAAGTCGATGAGTTTGATTTTGCTGCCGGTTTTGTTGACACACATGATGTTCTCAGGTTTGAGGTCGAGGTGGACGATGCCTTGTTTGTGGATGAAGTTGACTCCATCGATGATCTGCAGCATGTATTTAATCACCTCCCGCTCCGTCAGCTCAAAGTCCTCGTCGATGATCCGCTCGAACAACTCACCTCCAGAGATCCTACATACGTACGCACCCGAGTGGACGAGATTAAAAAGAAACCTCACAGACCAGTATCAGTCTAATGAATAAGCATTTAAAGAGAAATCTCCAAAAGTAAAACATCTCAAATAGTAAAGAAGAAACACATCAGAGACATCGTCAGTGTTACTTTGATCACAGTCTTTGTCAGAAACTAAAATATGAGCAGATCTATGTTTTTTTATTTTTTTGTGTTTTTGTACACGTATGTTTGTGTGAAGGCGTGGCTCTATGATTTCATTGTAGACCCTGTTTAATAACAATAAAGACATTCTTATTCTTATTTCTCTGAACATCAAACAAACAACAGATCAATGTGAGTACGAATGTTTAGAAAACTCTACGTACATCTCTAGCACCATGACGATGTCGGACTTGCCCTCGAAGGCGTCGATACACTGGACCAGTTTGGGGTGATGGAGGCTGTTCATGATGCCGATCTCCTGCCGGACGTTCTCCTTGTCCTTCGCTGAATAAGCTTTGATGAACTTTCCTGCCCAAACCTTCCTCGTGGCTTTTTCTACCAATTTGAAGACTTGACCAAACTTTCCCCTAAAACACAAACAGTAGTGATGTCATCACGACACAAAGTTTAAACCATGCTAACCTGTGTTAGCATGAACCAAACTTTTCCTTTTACACATTTTAAAAAACAGGTTAAAGCTGCTGTTATAGTTTTTTATAGAAACAGCTGCATTGTGGGTGAGGAGTGAGTGGGCGGAGCCTTACGTTCCCAGCCTCTCCTCCACGTCGTACAACTCCTTCACCTTCACGTCCGTTCGGATGCTAACGTCTCTGTAGTCTGGCTCCTTCTCCGAGTCTGAGCACACACGGAGGTCAGAGGTCAACGATACTGTCGTGTCACGTGACCTGAAGTAATTTCATCTTGCGATTGGTTCTCTGAGTTTGTGTGACATCATTTCATGTGATCTAAAGTTATGATGTCATGTGATAGTGATGTTTTCGTTGTGTTAATCAGGAGTGAATGGAAACAGGAAGTGGTACCTTCATCCTCGTCCTCCGCCTCGTCCTGGTTCTCTGTCAGTCCAATCACACAGCAGCAGTGTTAGTTTAGTCAAATGACTCGAGCTCAGCTGTTAGCTTAACCTAATTTTTACTTTGTGTACTTTACTGACCGTCGTCCACAAGTCCGACCGTGACGGGCTCGGACTCTGCGCTCGGCTCGCCGACACCATAAATGTTTTCCGCCCGAATACGAAACTTATATTGACGCTCCGGAAGAAGGTTCTGGAGATGACACAAACTTTATCTAAACTTTATTTAAACATTATATTTCCTCACCAACAATGTGACGTTGAGTAAAAGCAGCTGCACACCTGGATGTTGTAGGAGGTGCTGTTACACGACACCAGGTGTTTCCACTGCTGCTCCACAGAATCCCAGATCTCCAGGTTGTACGATTGAACGGCGCTGCCGCCGTCGTAGGTCGGCCCGTACCACGACAGGGTCAGACTGGACCGCCGGATATCTGAGGTCGCCGGGACCTTCGCTGGAGGGTCAGGTTTATCTGAGGGGGTTTTAACCATTAATAACATTATGTCGATTGATAATAATCATTAATAACCGCTGATAACAAGTGATAACAACTTACCGACGATGGTGAGGTTGAGGGCGGCCTGTCGAAGGCCATAGCTGTTCCTCAGCTCAATGGTGTAACAGCCGCAGTGTTCCTGCTGTCCGCTGGAGATGGTCAGTTTAGTGCTGCCGTCACCGCTGTCAATGGAGATGTCGGTCGAGCCCTCCTGGATCTGAACATTCACACACACAGAGACACACACACACACACACACTGCAGCTGAAACATCTGGGATTTGTAGTTTATCAGGTGTTGATTCCACAAAGATAAAGATAAAAATCATGTGTGTGTGAGACCCACTGGTTTCCTGAACTTGAGCCAGGTGCAGTTGATGGGGGGAGCTCCAGAGAACTTGCAGAGGATCTCCACCTTCTCTCCTGCCAAGATCTTCATGTCCTCAGGGAACTGCAGGATCTGAGGAGGCAGAGCTGCCAATGCACAGCAATAATCAATAATCAGTCAGAAGACAGAAGAGACTGGAGGAGACGTCAGCTCTTTTCATTCTGGGACCAAACTTCAGGTCACATGAAATAAACTGAAGGTGAAACATGAATTAAAATAAATGTTTTCATTTAAAATCAGTGAGTTCATCCATTTTGAATCAGTTGATTCCACCATGATGATCTCTGTACACTTTCACTGTGCGTGTGTGTGTCACCTTGTTTTGGAGGAGTCTTGGGAGTTGGTTTCTTTATCCTGGCTTCACCTGATGGAAACAAAAACCCAGCAGCTTATTCAATTTTTTATTAAATTGTATTTGTATAGTGTCAAATCATAACACACATTATCTCAAGGCTCTTTACAGAGAAGGTCATGACCTGAAAACCCTATCAATCCCTCGATCGATCAATCAATCATCAATCAACCATTTCTTGGTGATGCACAGAGGCAGCAGGAAAATATGAGACAGAGTGATGACTCCTGTGGACAGAGAGCGTCTCTAATGACCATATATGGACAAAATGTTATGTTACAGCATATGTGTGTGTGTGTGTGTGTGTGTGTGTGTGTGAGTCTGTGTGTGAGTCTGTGTGTGTGTCTGTCTGTCTGTCTGTCTGTCTGTCTGTCTGTGTGTGTGTGTGTCTGTCTCTGTGTGTGTGTCTGTCTCTGTGTGTGTGTGTGTGTGTGTGAGTCTGTGTGTGAGTCTGTGTGTGTGTGTGAGTGAGTCTGTGTGTGTGTGTGTCTGTCTGTGTGTGTGTGTGAGTCTGTGTGTGTGTGTGTGTGTGTGTGTGTGTGTGTGTGTCTGTCTGTGTGTGTGTGTGAGTCTGTCTCTGTGTGTGTGAGTGAGTCTGTGTGTGTGTGAGTCTGTCTCTGTGTGTGTGTGTGAGTGAGTCTGTCTGTGTGTGTGTGTGAGTCTGTCTCTGTGTGTGTGAGTGAGTCTGTGTGTGTGTGAGTCTGTCTCTGTGTGTGTGTGTGTGTGAGTCTGTGTCTGTGTGTGTGAGTCTGTCTCTGTGTGTGTGTGCATCGTGGATCATACCACAGATGATATTTAAATATACATGGAGAGTCAAGTTTCAATCTTAAGCGCTGGGTGTTTTGTCGGCTGTGACAAACGAGCCAATCAGCAGCAAGAAGCAGACGCAGGTAAATGGTCAGAGTTCACATCATGTTTTAGTTTGAAGGAAAGGTCAGAGGTCACTGAAGCATTGTGCTAACAGCTTAAAGAGCGGCGGATTTATGTCCCTGTGACGAGCCGGGCAGTGCACCTGGCTGAGTGAGCTGCTCTGTGATTGGCTGAGCTGCACATTTCTCTTCTGATTCTGTACATGAACACTGACGACCTGTCGCAAACGCAAACACAACTGGAGACTTGAGTGAACGTGACTCATTCCTCGTCACTTTGTGTCTGTGTGATAAAAGGGGGAGTTTGTTGAATCATCTTCTATCAATCACACTCTTTGAGTCTTTGTGTCCACAGGGTCGTTCAGCCTGAAGACGAGCAGCCTCTTAAATGGACACGGTTTTATTCTGTGGTGTGAAACAAAGTCTGAGACGAGTCAGGGAAACCAGGCCTTAAAAGGAAGTGTGGGCGAGGGGCCATGAAGAGCTCTGAGCATCATTCCTCGGCTGTCAGCTCAGATCTGTTGGTAAAACTCAGCAGACGACCAACACAGGAGGAGCTGAAATACCAGTTACCTCTGAAACTGAAACACGCCTTCATCTTCTCTGCTACGACTCTTTATTTATCATCATCCCTGTTCATGTGCAGATATTTGTGAATTATTATTCTAATCATTAAAAGATTGAACTTGATTAATCATGTTTTTAATCTAGTTTTAATTTGCAGTATTTATTGATGATTAATATTCGATCAAATGTTCTTATTATTGTCTCTTTATTCAAATATTAAATGATGAACTGCTGTGTTAGATAGTTTCATTATACACAGACTAATTCATTTAGTTATTAACTCACTCATTCATTAAACTTTTGTCCTCAGTGACAAAGTTTCATATCTGATAAAGGTAAATATATTTCATTTTGACATTGAATAAACACGAATATTCTAGCTAACAGCTAAAACACCTGCACAGGTGAGAATCAAGTGTTGGTTCGTTTTATGACATAATTTAGAAACACATGTACATGAGGCTAATTCAGTCACTCGGTCGACTGTTTCTTGCAGCATTAGAACATAGTTTGTGTTTGGCGTCTCGGCTCCGACTCAATCACTCCCCCGATGTGATGACACAGATGTGATGGGAGTGACGAGCAAATACTTGTAACTCCCCCCCCGAGAGGCTACAGGTGGTTGCTGGGGTGGTGGAGGGCCTGAAGCAACTGGTACTGATACTGCAGCAGCAGTGTGAGCAAAGGGGTTGATGGGAAATGTCTCTCTGCTTAAATAGGCTGCCTAATAAGGTGGGTGTGTCTAATAGATGATTGTGGAGAATGAGGTGTGTCACATGATGTATGTCATGATTGGGGCAGCGCGGCTCGAGTTGGCTGCCCGTACTAGCTCGCAGGGTTCGCTCCATATATGCTACCACGTAAGCAAATGTTAAAATTCATTCTGGTTTCACGACATGATTTTAATTGATCCTTCAGACTAACATCTTAATTTGTTATCCAACATGTGAGCTAACAGTAAAGTTTTATCACGCTACGTCACTTAACGATTGGACCTTAATGTTTATAACAATGACTTCATCATTTCAGATGCAGGTAAAAAAACAGCTTCTCATTATAACAGAAACTAATGAAATGACACCTGGAAACATTTTAGCTAGCTAGCGAATTAGCATGTTGACCTGACTGATTCCATATCTCACCACACAGCTGCAAACATTAGCCTCAGTTAGCATGTGCTAAGCTTTTTCTAAAACATCATATAGCTAGATAAAAACATGCTAACTCTCAGTGTCAACAAACGAATGCTAACCCTAAACTCAGTGACAGACTGTATCTCTACAGCGCCACCACTTCAACAGGTGAACAACTGCAACACTACACACCTGCTGTCAGCACTTTCTGTTGCTAAGCTGTGATTGGACAGCTGCTATTAAGGGGAGGGGTTTAGAAAACATTCATTTGACATGTGACATAACTTATAAATACATAAACAAGTCAGGAGAAGTATTTTAAAAACTGTGTAACCAGACGTCTGATTGTTTTTAAACAGGGACACAGCTGTGATTCAAACTAGTTTAAAGATCATCTGTGTGAACAACATCAAGTTAAATGAGTGTGACGGTTCGATGCCTCAGATTGTTGATGGTCCCTGATCCTGAGACAGAGCTCACACACTGAGACAGTTACAGCTCGAATTCAGATCCATGAAAAACACGAATCAGGCCAAAGTTCTGCTGCTTTTACACATGAGACCAATCACAACACAGCTACAGCCAATCACAACACAGCTACAGCCAATCACAACACAACTACAGCCAATCACAACACAACTACAGCCAATCACAACACAGCTACAACCAATCACAACACAGTTACAACAACCCAACACAGCTACAACCAATCACAACACAGCTACAACCAATCACAACACAGTTACAACAACCCAACACAGCTACAACCAATCACAACACAGCTACAACCAATCACAACACAGCTACAGCCAATCACAACACAGCTACAGCCAATCACAACACAGCTACAACCAATCACAACACAGCTACAGCCAATCACAACACAGCTACAACCAATCACAACACAGCTACAGCCAATCACAACACAGCTACAACCAATCACAACACAGCTACAACCATCAATGATCAACAAGCAATAACCCAGAAACATTATTTTATTTTTATCATTATTTTTATCTGAAAACAAACTGTGATCAATAATCAATCAATAATCAATCAATGATAAATCAATGATAAATCAATGATAACATCCTGCAGAGTCACAAAGGTTGAGATGGTCATCAGACGGAGGTGGGGGCTGATGGGAAACGTGGTCTTAAGTGGAAAAAAGAGCGGTGGTGGTTTACTGTTCTGGAGGTAGAAATAATAATCTGACAGTGATGAACTGATGTTTCCAATGATACACACACACACACACACACACACACACACACACACACACGCTTTAAATAGACCCCAGTGTGTGTGTGTGTGTGAGTGTCTCTCTGTGCGTGTGTGTGTTCCTGTGTGTGTGTCTGTGTGAGTCTGTGCTGTGTGTGTGTGGGAACCAGTGCTCCCAGCCTGCAGCTCCTTATTGGGACAAAAGGAAAGAGGCTGCTGCTGCTGCATATTTTGGAAACTCACTCTCTGAGGTCGGAGTGGACTTCTTCGACTTCTTGTCTGCAGGAGAGTTTTCTGTCGGGTCTGAGGGCGAGAGAGAGAGACACATGTTAAGAGAGAGAGAGACACATGTGAAGAGAGAGACATGTGATGAGAGAGACATGTGAAGAGAGAGACACATGTGATGAGAGAGACATGTGGAGAGAGAGACACATGTGAAGAGACAGAGAGGCATGTGAAGAGAGAGAGACATGTGAAGAGACAGAGAGACATGTGATGAGAGAGACATGTGAAGAGAGACACATGTGAAGAGAGAGACACGTGAAGAGACAGAGAGACACATGTGATGAGAGAGAGACACATGTGAAGAGAGAGACACATGTGATGAGAGAGACACACGTGAAGAGACAGAGAGACATGTGAAGAGAGAGACACATGTGATGAGAGAGACACATGTGATGAGAGAGAGACACATATTAAGAGAGAGAGACATGTGAAGAGAGAGAGACACATGTGATGAGAGAGACATGTGAAGAGAGAGACATGTGAAGAGAGAGACATGTGAAGAGAGAGACATGTGAAGAGAGAGACACATGTGAAGAGACAGAGAGACACATGTGATGAGAGAGACACATGTGAAGAGAGAGACACATGTGATGAGAGAGACACACGTGAAGAGACAGAGAGACATGTGAAGAGAGAGAGACACATGTGATGAGAGAGACACATGTGATGAGAGACACATGTGATGAGAGAGAGACACATGTGATGAGAGACACATGTGATGAGAGAGACATGTGAAGAGAGAGACACATGTGATGAGAGAGACACATGTGATGAGAGACACATGTGATGAGAGACACATGTGATGAGAGACACATGTGAAGAGAGAGACACATGTGATGAGAGAGACACATGTGATGAGAGACACATGTGATGAGAGACACATGTGAAGAGAGAGACACATGTGAAGAGAGAGAGACACATGTGATGAGAGAGACATGTGAAGAGAGAGACACATGTGAAGAGAGAGAGACACATGTGAAGAGAGAGACATGTGAAGAGAGAGACATGTGAAGAGAGAGAGACACATGTGAAGAGAGAGACATGTGAAGAGAGAGACATGTGAAGAGAGAGACATGTGAAGAGAGAGACATGTGAAGAGAGAGAGACACATGTGAAGAGAGAGACATGTGAAGAGAGAGACATGTGAAGAGAGAGACACATGTGATGAGAGACACATGTGATGAGAGAGAGACACATGTGATGAGAGAGAGACACATGTGAAGACAGAGAGACATGTGATGAGAGAGAGACACATGTGATGAGAGAGACATGTGAAGACAGAGACACATGTGATGAGAGAGACACATGTGATGAGAGACACATGTGAAGAGAGAGACACATGTGATGAGAGACCCCCCCCCCTCTGGACCCTCTTCAGGGAAAAGCAACTTCATTAAATCTTGGGTCTAATTACAGGAAACTGGGAGCGGACGCAGGAATCTGAGCTTCTCTCAGACGTGAACAGATCAGAACTTCACTCTGTGTTAAACTAGAGGACGTGTTGAACAAGAACAGATCGAGACAAAGCTTCATATTTGATGTGAACAAAGAGAAAAACTAGATGAAGGAGAGAAGTTTGTACATTTCTTCTATCAAAACAACATATCAGAGGTAAAAAACATCCAAACTAACTTTTCTAGAGCTTAAAAGACGAGTTCACAACTGAATCAAAGATTTTAAAAAAACATAATTTCCAAAATTGGAAAAATTGTAACATGTCAAATTAAAATGTCCTATTTATTCAGGGAGTTTCTCAATGATGACGTCAGAGCTCAACTCAAACTGTGAAAAAACGGAAGTTACACTGAGAATATTTAATGTTCATTAAGTCCCAGATCAGTAATAACTGAATGTTTGACGTTTTCAAAGTTACATTAAAAAAGACATTTCCTCTTCCTGTGTTATTCTGTTGTCATGTATAAATAAATGATCTTTGTATATATTATGGGATGTTCTTACCATCAACCAGCACCATGCAGCAGCTCTCAGCTCGTCCTGCTGAACTTTCAACTCTGCACCTGTACTGACCTTCATCCTCCGGCAGAGCTTTGTCTATGGTCAGAGAGCACAGGCCTCCTGCAACACAACAACACAATGTTAACACAACATCCACAGCTGTGAGGCTACAGCTGTCTGAAGACATCTCAGTGACCTCTGACCTTTAGTGAGGACATTCACATGATGCGTTTACTAACTGGATATAAAGATGAGCAGTGACTGTATATTGTCGGTCAGAGTCTGTGCAGTAGCTTTCGTGGAGTGGAGCCGCCCACACATGTCTTTGACCAATCCTGAGTCAGTGTCAGCTGTCAATCATGACGTCTCCGCCTGTTTTTATATCATTAAATAACTAATTAAAACCAAACTGATCAGAAACACTTGAACAAATGAACAAACATCAGTGAGATAAGAACGAGCTGAAGTGACAGAAACATCTTGGACAAACATTTATTTAACGTCTGCTCTGATTTTGTAGTCCATGTCCCATCTGCTAACATGGAGGAGGAGGGTTTATGACCTATACTGCAGCCAGACACCAGGGGGAGATAGAGATGAAACTACATGAAGTTGATTCTCAAAGTAAAATAACATGAAACTCAAACAGCAGCTGAGAGAAGAAGTCTGAACAATTACAGATGAAATCATGATGCTTCTTTATTTCTGCTCTAGAAACTGGAGGAATGTTCCTTTAAGATCAGCAGGGTCCTCACAAGTGTGGTTATGTGTGTGTGTGTCCTGTGTAAAGTGATCTGTTCCCATATGAAATACCAGAGCTGCTCACACATCCTGTCTCTATTGTCTCAGATCTGTTTTCTATTAATAGAGTCTGAACAGTTGTTTCTTTATAAAACTACACACAACAAACTCACACTTTATCTCTACACACAACAAACATGTCGGGGTCACGGGTCGGTTTTCTAATCACACACAGCAGGTGTGTGTGTGTGTGTGGTCTTACTCTCATTCTGGGGACCTAACTGTTTACACATTCACATTATGGGACGAAAAGTCCTCAGTGGGTCAGTTGATACTGTTTAAGGCCTGTTTTCTATAGAAGTTTTATATATACGTTTTATATAGAAGTTTAATATAAAAGTTTTATATAGAAGTTTAATATAGAAGTTTAATATAAAAGTTTTATATAAAAGTTTAATATAGAAGTTTAATATAGAAGTTTTAGATAGAAGTTTAATATAGAAGTTTTAGATAGAAGTTTCTAAGTATAATTTAGTTTAGGTCAAGTTTAAGTTTGGTCACTGTCATGGAGACACAAGTGTATGAACTCTGACCTTCGTTGGCGAGTAGGATGAACTTTGACGGCTTGATGACCTTCCCGTCCAGTGTCCAGGTGACGGTGACACCTGTGGGGTCAGAGGTGGAGGCAGCGATTCGACACTGAAGCCGGAGGCGCTGTCCGTCCACCACTGTCACATCATTCAGTTTCTCCACAAACTCCAGTGCCTTCCCTCCTCCGCAGCTCCTCTTCTCATTAATCGCTCCGTCCACACAGTTGTTCACCGCTGTCTTCCCACTCTCCCCGTTCTTCTCAGGGCTGGCAGGCTTCTTCTTGTTGGCGAGAGCAGACCTGAAGTCGGTGGTGTCCTTTTCAGGTGTCTCAGCTAGTTTGTTGCCATTGGTGCCTTTCTTACCCAGTACAGCACGGAAATCAACCTGCTGCGGGGAGTTCACCTTGCGTTCCTCCTCCGTCTTGGGTTTGACCCCCTTGAGGTTGGCCTTAAAATCCATCTGGTGGTGGTGGTGCTCAGCAGCGGTGAGGCCGGCCTCCCTTGGCTCCTCTCCCTGGTTGTTTTTGGTGTCAAAAGCTTGGCGTCCCAGCAGCGAGCGGAAGTCCAGCTGCTGAGCCTCCCTCTGTCGCAGCTCCTCTTCACCACGCTCCCTGGTGTCCACACAGTGTCTGAGGAGGCCACGGGGAGCAGCGGTGGGACGGTCCTGGTCGGCCTCCTTCTTCTCCTCCTTGTGCAGGTGCAGGAGAGGCTCGTTCTCCTTCTGCTCCTGGTTGGCCTCCTGCCGACTGACACCACCTGTGCTGCTGCCTCTGGGCTCCACTCCTCCTCTGGAAACTCCTCTCAATGCAGCGATCCCACCAGCTGCTCCTCCTCCTCCTGCTGCTACAGGGCTGGGTGAACGAGCACAGACACAGATAGAAAGAGAGAGAGAGTAAACAGAGCCGGGTTAAAGCCCCCAGATCAAGAGGACAAGCTCCTCCCCCCTACATCTGGGGGGAAAGAGGGGGGGGGTTAGGAAATGGACCTCGACTCAAAATGTCCAAGTTACATCACAAGTGACTCTACTGTCCTTATTAGGACATACACCCAGATCTGACCCCCCCCCCCACACACACACACACAGACAGACACACACACACACACACACAGACACACACACACACACACACACACACACACACACACACACACACTCCTCCTTCCTCAGTGACTTTGACTCGTCTTCATTCTGAGGAGGTTTTTTTTACAGTGTAAAACCTGACTTTGAAACAAACAGCTTTTTTTGTGTAAACATGAAACCGGCTCTGATTGGTTCAGAGGACGAAGACGGATTAAAGAAGAGAGAATGTCTGAATGTAGGACAGATGAATGGAAAAACATTAAAAGAGAAGATAAAAGTTCAGGCGATCCGTTCTTACCTGTTGTCCTCTCCTCCTCTCGTCCTTTCTGTCTCTCCATCAGCGACACACAGACTGGTCACAGACACACACACACCAACAGGGTTCCTGACAGACAGACAGGTGGGGAGAGAGAGACAGGAACACATTTGTATTTTTGTTGTAATATTTTTCTTCATGACTTTGGAAACATCGGTTTGATCAAGTTATTTTACGTCTCAGTGTCAGAGTATCACACGTCCACAGGGGCCAGAGCAGAGAAACATGACGTTCTCAGACGTGTTCCTCACATGTTCTGTGTGTGAGGACAAATGTCTGAGTCAGTGTCTCTGGACATGTTCTGGATCTTCTCCTGCAGCTAGTAAAACATCTGTAAAATGTCAGAGTGAGTTCATGTGAGAAAACATCTGGAACCTTCTCAGTGAGCGAGTGGACGTGTCTCTGAGGTTTCTAACACGTGACGGACGTGGAACTGAAGAACACAAATGTCTCAGGATGAAGAAGAGGAGCCGTACATGTAGAAGACGTCAACCTGGAAAGACGAGGAGATTCTAGATGTTTTGGTGATGAGGGCCGACGCCCCCAGACAATCACTAATGACATAAAATGTAAAATATTGTCAAGACATTTTGTGTCGTTAGTGTTTCTCATGTGAAGAAGCAGCAGGAGATTGTCTGGGGGCGTTTACAAAAACATCTAGAATCTCCTGGTCTTCAGATAATAAAGACATTTATTATTAATTTCTTCTGACATGAAATAAATGAATCATACATTTCTTCCTCAGTAACAGAAACGTTTCCGGACACTAATATTCGAACCTTTACAATAGATATAATAAACTCCTCTACCAGCATGAAGAGTGAAAAGACTGTGGTGAGTCTGAGCTGAAGTGACGACAGCTTCCTGTGCAGAGTTGATGAATAGATTATGGGTGGATTTCTGTGTGGGGGAGGGGTGGTGTTTAATCCTCTATACCGTCAACCTCCGGATTATTTCAACATGTCAACAACGGACTGCTGCTGTTTATGCTTCTGTTCATGGAGTCCTCAGCTTGTGTCTCACCTCAGGCTGATCACATAATCTCCAGCATGATGTTTCTTCACTCTCCTGAGGAACAAGAAGAAGGACACACAGGATCAGATGGAGATTAGGTCCATGTAGATTTGGAAACACCAGACAGCGTCTTGTTTGGGTTTAAATGATCGACCTGATCAGCAGCGAGATGACGTCCTCTTTCTGCAGCAGCTCGTAGTCATCTCCTGAGGTCAGAGGTCGGCTCAGGTGCGCTCTGGTCCAGGTGTAGTGGGGAAAAGGGTCTCCAGTGATGGCACACGACAGGAGGACGTTTTGACCCACAGTGGCGCTCACTGGTTTGGGTTTGGTGATGAACCATGGTTGGACACCGTTCCGAGGTTCTGTCACAACAACAAACCAATAATAAAATCAGAGGGAAACTAGCTGTCAATGCATTTTCTGTGTGAAGTGTGTGACTGAGACGTTAAATAAATGTAAACAGCAGATCTGTGGTGTGACTGACCCTCCACAGTGAGGTGGGCCTGTGTGGAGTCGTCTCCATGCTGGTTCCAGGCCTGGACGCTGTACGTGCCCGTATCCTCAGGGAAAACCTCCTTGATCAGCAGAGTGAAGCGGTTCTCCTCCCTGACAAGCTGGAAGTCCTCCGACTCTGCCACTTCCTGTCCGTCATGGAGCCACACCACTTCTGGAGGGGGGTGACCTGACGACCACAGCCAATATCAATCAATACTCATCAATCAATAAACTATCAGTCCTCAAAGTCAAATAAGTTAATCCAATTGTGTTGAATTCTAATTGATAGAGTCCGACCACTATGGATGTCCTGAGGATCCTGAACCTCACAGCTTATATGGAGAAAACCCTCTGTGGAAAATCATTATGTAACACACACACACACACACACACACACACAGACACACACACACACACACACTCATGCTGCTCACTGACTTTAAACGAACCAGTGGCTCAGGAGGTCGTCCACTAATTGGAAGGTCAATGTTTCATATATAAACTGCTCAGAAACATGAAGTTACATCAGATCTTGATGAATGATTCAAGCATGAAGTCTTTACTGATGAACATTGTATAAAACAAAATGACGATCAATGGAAACTTAAACCATGGACCCAGTGAGGCTGGATTCGAACCACACTGAACATCCCAGTAACAAACTGACCACAGCGGGTGTGGCCTCCTCATGCCTGGATGTTCTCCTGACAACGACATGATGCTCCTGTTAGTCAGAGGATGGAGTCCTGGGGGATCTCCTCTCAGACCGGGATCATCACTGAGCTCCTGGACAGTCTGTGGACGGACTTGGTGGTGTCGGATGCGCAACGTCCCATAAGTGCTGAACTGGATTTAGGTCAGTGGAACGTGAGGGTGAGGCATCAACGCCTCCAGGATCAAGAGGAACCCAGGGCCCACTGCACCAGGAGAAACCCAAGGTCAACTGCACCAGGAGGAACCCAGGGCCCACTGCACCAGGAGAAACCCAAGGTCAACTGCACCAGGAGGAACCCAGGGCCCACTGCACCAGGAGGAACCCAGGGCCCACTGCACCAGGAGGAACCCAGGGCCCACTGCACCAGGAGAAACCCAAGGTCAACTGCACCAGGAGGAACCCAGGGCCCACTGCACCAGGAGCACTAGGAGGAGCTCTCTTGTTAACACAAATAGCTAATCAGCCAATCACAAGGCAGCAACTCAATGCATTTAGGCACCTAGACGTGGTGAAGGTGACTCGCTGAAGTTCAGACTGACAGTGCTAGTGGCAGCTCGTTGCAGCAGCTCCCAGAGTGTTTCTAATGTACCTTATAAAGTGGCTGGTGAGTGTATATATCATGGCTTATTTTTGAGGGGGGACGACTCTCTGGATGGGGGGGATCTGCCCTTCCATGTTAGTAGACAGTCTCTCACACACACACACACACACACACACACATAGGAAATGAAGTGTTGGGAATCATCCACTGTAAATGTGTCCTCATCTCCACCATCTCCCTGGAGGTCTGACAGGAAATACCACCGCTAACAAGCACACACACAGACACAAACAGACACACACAGCATGCTCGTACCAGTCAGCTCCACCGTCATGGTCACTCTGCTGCCGTCCATCACCTTCAAGTCAGTCAGTCGTCTGATGAAGCGTGGAGCCTCACACACTCCTCTGACCTCTGTGACCTCTGACCTGCGACCCTGCAGTCCACCTGCAACAACACAACAACTACCTGTGAAACACACGAGACAGTGAAAGATCAAATTTCAGTTTGGTTTCATCCTCCTGTCTTTTCTCTCTTCTTCTCCAGGATCCTGATGCAGACTCTGGATTTTAATGAGCCGAGTGATGTTTAACAAGCTGAGTTCCCTCTAGACTAGATTACTGTAACTCTTTATCATCAGGACGTCACAGGAAGTCTGTGAAGAGTCTCCAGTTGGTCAAAGTGCTGCAGCAGAGTGCTGACAGGAACTAGAAGGACAGATCTTATTACTCCTGTCTTCTCTACATCGGCTCCCTGTAAAATCCAGAATATCAAGATCCTGCTCCTCAC
The DNA here is from genome assembly GCF_024713975.1 of Paralichthys olivaceus. Lineage (NCBI taxonomy): Eukaryota > Metazoa > Chordata > Actinopteri > Pleuronectiformes > Paralichthyidae > Paralichthys > Paralichthys olivaceus. The sequence continues at coordinate 352,572 of NC_091102.1, read as the reverse complement.
ATTTAAAACCTTAACAATCAAACCTTCATACGTCAAAGAGCTGATAACACCTCATTATCCAGAAAGATCAGTTCACTACCAAAACACAGGTTCTCCTGTGGTTCTAGAGTCAGTAAGAGGAGAACAGGAGGTAGAACCTTCAGCTACCAGGCTCCTCTTCTGTGGAACCAGCTTCCACTCTGGGTTCTAGAGTCTGTAAGAGGAGAACAGGAGGTAGAACCTCCAGCTACCAGGCTCCTCTCCTGTGGAACCAGCTCCCACTCTGGGTTCTAGAGTCTGTAAGAGGAGAACAGGAGGTAGACGTTCAGCTACCAGGCTCCTCTCCTGTGGAACCAGCTCCCACTCTGGGATCTAGAGTCAAGAGGAGAACAGGAGGTAGAACCTTCAGCTACCAGGCTCCTCTCCTGTGGAACCAGCTCCCACTCTGGGTTCTAGAGTCTGTAAGAGGAGAACAGGAGGTAGAACCTCCAGCTACCAGGCTCCTCTCCTGTGGAACCAGCTCCCACTCTGGGTTCTTGAGTCTGTAAGAGGAGAACAGGAGGTAGAACCTCCAGCTACCAGGCTCCTCTCCTGTGGAACCAGCTCCCACTCTGGGATCTAGAGTCAAGAGGAGAACAGGAGGTAGAACCTTCAGCTACCAGGCTCCTCTCCTGTGGAACCAGCTCCCACTCTGGGTTCTAGAGTCAGACACCATCTCTACATGTAAAGTTTAACTAGAAACGTTCCTCTTTGATAAAGTCTATAGTTCTGGATCAGGTCCTGAACTGATGATGTCATAGAAACTGTTCACTCCGAGAACCAGGAAACTCAAACACTTGACCGATGGTGTAGCTTCACCTTTGTGACCTTGTTACTGATCCAACTTTAATGACACTGATGTAAACAGACAGAGACACTGACTCTTCTCAGGAGCTTCGCTGTTCACACATGGACATGTGACAGTGGAGTGGGTGAGTGTGCGGGAACCCTCCTGATATTTCACTGAGTGTGTGTGTGTCGGGGGGTTTTCATTATCAAGCTGTGATGAAGGTTTGTTTCTCTGGTTCTGGTTCACACTGGGACACAGAGAATCTAGATCTGCTCACCATGTGTTTGTGATGGTGGCGTTAGAACTGTTCATGTGATGCTCATCTTCTGTGTTCTATCTTCACACTGAACATAATATCACGACTCAGTCATTTGACCAAAACCTGGAAGCAGTAAACGGGATTAAGATTCTCTGCTGCCATCACTCATCATTTAGCTGAAGCTGCACCCAAGAGAGATCCAACCACCTGTGCAACACCTGGATGTACTCGCTGTGACTCCGTCAGGATTCAGACTGGGAACAGTTAGGACTCAGACAGTCAGGTGGATGGTGGTGGTCAGAAACCTGGATAAGATGTTCACATGCAACAGTTTCGTGGTTTGACTCAGAACCTCTGACTGAGCCCTGAACAGAACTTCAGTCTGTGATTCAGTCTTCACGTCCTCTGTGGGCAGGTCCTGGTTCTTGGTTGGTTTACTTCTCAGATTCCGTAATATTATTTTTTTATTGTTGTATATTTTATTTGGCAGACCCCCCCACATACAGACCGTCCCAGCTGGAAGAGGGCCCTCTGGTGGAGGAGAGAGACATTACATCCCTTATCAATATAATACCAGTGACCAAACACTCTTTAGCTGCATACGTGTGTTTACAGGTTTTCTGAACTCAGTCACTGAAGTGAGCATCATTTTGACTGAACCATGAACTATCCTCACCCAGTGAAACACTATCTGCAGGTCTCAGTCTTTCTTTTTCAAAACTCTAAACACAGTCTCACGCAATAAAACACAGCGAGAGTCTCTGTGACGCATAACGGTGAAAACCAGCGGCAAAATATGAACACAAGTGAAACACGTGTCATCCACTGAACACAACGATTCAAACTTGATCACACTTGTTTCTCTTCATGTCGTGACAACATGAAAACAGTACAGGTGAGTACAGGTGAGTACAGGTGAGTAGAGGTGAGTACAGGTGAGTAGAGGTAAGTACAGGTGAGTAGAGGTGAGTACAGGTGAGTAGAGGTGAGTAGAGGTGAGTACAGGTGAGTAGAGGTGAGTACAGGTGAGTACAGGTGAGTAGAGGTGAGTACAGGTGAGTACAGGTGAGTAGAGGTGAGTACAGTTGAGTACAGGTGAGTACAGGTGAGTACAGATGAGTAGAGGTGAGTACAGGTGAGTACAGGTGAGTACAGGTGAGTACAGGTGAGTAGAGGTGAGTACAGGTGAGTACAGTTGAGTACAGGTGAGTACAGGTGAGTACAGATGAGTAGAGGTGAGTACAGGTGAGTACAGGTGAGTACAGTTGAGTACAGGTGAGTACAGGTGAGTAGAGGTGAGTAGAGGTGAGTACAGGTGAGTACAGGTGAGTACAGGTGAGTACAGGTGAGTACAGGTGAGTAGAGGTGAGTACAGGTGAGTACAGGTGAGTACAGTTGAGTACAGGTGAGTACAGGTGAGTACAGGTGAGTAGAGGTGAGTACAGGTGAGTACAGGTGAGTACAGTTGAGTACAGGTGAGTACAGGTGAGTAGAGGTGAGTACAGGTGAGTACAGGTGAGTACAGGTGAGTACAGGTGAGTACAGGTGAGGTGTGAACATGTCTAGAAAGATAGATATCAGCTGAATCGTCATCATGTGACCTGATAGAACAGGAAATGACCTGAAACTGATCATGAGTCATCGATGTTAATTCACTTCATGTCACTGAGTCCGGTTCTACTGGGTCCAACAGGACCATCAGAACCATCAGAACCATCAGAACCAACAGAACCATCAGAACAAATGATCAGAACCAACAGAACAAATGATCAGAACCATCAGAACCAACAGAACCATCAGAACAAATGATCAGAACCATCAGAACAAATGATCAGAACCAACAGAACCAACAGAACCATCAGAACCATCAGAACAAATGATCAGAACCAACAGAACAAATGATCAGAACCATCAGAACCAACAGAACCAACATAATTTTTCAACAAACGGTGAAAACAGAACCAGAACTTGGTTGCTGATCTGAAAGCAGCTGTAGAACATCTGGAGGAGGAGTCAGATTCAGTCTATGTCCTTCTTAGGCTTCATCCTCAGTGTGTGTGTGTGTGTCTCAGTGTGTGTCTCAGTGTGTGTGTCTCTCAGTGTGTGTCTCAGTGTGTCTCAATGTGTGTGTCTCAGTGTGTGTGTGTGTGTCTCAGTGTGTGTCTCAGTGTGTGTGTGTGTCTCAGTGTGTGTCTCAGTGTGTGTCTCAGTGTGTGTGTGTGTCTCAGTGTGTGTGTCTCTCAGTGTGTGTCTCAGTGTGTATCTCAGTGTGTGTGTGTGTGTGTGTCTCAGTGTGTGTCTCAGTGTGTGTATCTCAGTGTGTGTCTCTCAGTGTGTGTGTGTGTCTCTCAGTGTGTGTATGTGTGTGTCTCTCAGTGTGTGTCTCTCAGTGTGTGTGTGTGTCTCCCAGTGTGTGTGTGTGTGTGTCTCTCAGTGTGTGTCTCTCAGTGTGTGTCTCTCAGTGTGTGTCTCTCAGTGTGTGTCTCCCAGTGTGTGTGTGTCTCTCAGTGTGTGTATGTGTCTCCCAGTGTGTGTGTGTGTCTCTCAGTGTGTGTATGTGTCTCCCAGTGTGTGTGTGTGTGTGTCTCTCAGTGTGTCTCCCAGTGTGTGTGTGTGTGTGTCTCTCAGTGTGTGTGTGTATGTGTCTCCCAGTGTGTGTATGTGTCTCTCAGTGTGTGTGTGTGTCTCTCAGTGTGTGTGTGTGTGTGTGTGTGTGTGTGTGTGTGCTCTGTGCAGCATGTTTTGTCTTTATATGGTTTCCAGCTCATATTTGTTTAACGGTCGTACGACACGGAGCCCCCCCCCCCCCCCCCTCTCCTCTTTTACTATTTCTCCTCTCGTCTGTTTTCACATCACATCTGTTTCTTCTGCTTCACAAAGTTTCAGCAATAACAGAGAATTTAACATAACATGAAAAATGTGAAAATAAGAGTGAAACTCGTCTCCACATGATGTTTAAATAAAGTTGGGACACAATGAAAGAGTCAGTGTCTCATCAACGGACGAACCGATAACAAACAGGAAGTGACCAAAGTTTGACTGAAAGTAAAAACACAGTCGAGTTGATGTTTCATTCATGTTCCCATGTACATGTGACACACGTCTGTCTGCTGCCCCCTGCTGGACGTGTCGGTGCAACACACTGGTCTGTGTCAACCCCTGATGAACGTGCAGTCACTGACGACCCCGTCCAACACCTGGAGCTGTCTGAGTTTAGTTTCACACATTTTTAGAGTGAAACCCTGGAAACATGTGGAACCTGCAGAGATGTGATTTGTTCCTGTCGTTGACAGTGGAGGTGTTGAGGAGAGAGAGAACCTAAAACAACCGGAAGCTCAATGACGACAGTGACGTGTTTCCAGGACGTTTCTTTAAGTGTCTGTCATGTGATTAAAAAAGTCAAAGACCCTCCACCAAACTGCACCTGGTGTTGGCGCTAACCCTAACCAGTTTGCTGTTCTACAGGCTGCAGTCACATCATGACGTCACTGAATGCATCACTTTATACGTCTCTGATTTCCCAGCAGGCTTTGTTCATGAAGCTCCTCTAGTTTGTTCTGCTCTTCAGCTGCGACCACAGAACAAGGGATTCAACTGGTTGACACACGGATCATAGTTATAGAGGAAACATTATCCGCTATTGGTGTCACACACAGACACACACACAGACAGACACACACACAGACAGACAGACACACAGACAGACAGACACACAGACAGACAGACACACAGACAGACAGACACACAGACAGACAGACAGGTCTTACTGTGGACACTGAGCCTCCATGTTGCAGAGTCAATGGTCGGACCATCAGCTGTGGTCATCTGACACCTGTACATCCCTTGGTCCACATGTCTCACCTCCTCTACAGTGAGGGTCAGACCTGGTCCTGTCCTCACTGGTATCCCGTCCTTCAGCCAGGTAACCATGGCAACGGCAGCAGACGAGACTGCGAGCATGTGACAGGAGAGATCAGGACAGAGGCGGCCTCTATAGGCTGGAGATGGTCATTACACCTGATAATATGAGTCCTGTCTGTAACACTGAGATTGGCAGGTTTTATTGACCTTGGCATGTGAAGGTCACCTGTCCTCCCTCTGTGGCCTCCTGGTCCAGAGGAACGGCCTCAAACCGCAGGTTGGACCCCGACACTGACCTCTGCACAGCCCTGAACCACAGACAGGAAGTCAGTGGAGCTCAGGGAACAGACAGACGGTACAATAAGACACTTCATGTCACAGTGGAAAATAATAGTCATCCTTAATATCAATGTTAAATAGAGACAAATACAGCTTCTAACACTGGGCAGCAATCATGACAACAGCTAACGTTAGCGTAGCTTGTTTTCTGCACCTGCTGCTGTCTGAACCGGCGTGTCCTGGAGCAGGAGGGAGGATGGACTGAGCCTGCAGAGACAAACTCTTCAGAGACAAACTCTTCAGAGACGAACTCTTCAGAGACAAACACTTCAGAGACGAACACTTCAGAGACGAACTCTTCAGAGACGAACTCTGCAGAGACAAACTCTGCAGAGACGAACTCTTCAGAGACGAACACTTTAGAGACGAACTCTTCAGAGACGAACACTTTAGAGACAAACTCTTCAGAGACGAACACTTTAGAGACAAACTCTTCAGAGACAAACTCTTCAGAGACAAACACTTTAGAGACAAACTCTTCAGAGACGAACTCTTCAGAGACAAACTCTTCAGAGACAAACTAAAGAAAGAAATACAGAACTGAGTGGAGCTTCATGCTAACATTACATGTTGCTGAGCTAATGTTCAGTTATGCTGAGTAACTGATTTTATCGTGGGCAGTAAAACCTCTGTAACATTGATCTAACATGTTAAAGAACACACTTCACTCATGTAGTTTAGTAACTTGTGTCATTCGTCCAACACTGAAAGTTTCATAGAGTGTTGATGCATCATAGCAGTAATCAGGTGAGTCCTGAACCATCTCTTAGTTATGCTGCTACAGGTCTAGACTGCTGGGACAACTCCCATCATGCACTGAGGGACAACTCCCATCAGGCACTGAGGGAGAACTCCCATCATGCACTGAGCACTTCTGTCTGCCCCCCCCCCCACTCATTTATTTATTTTAATACATGTCAATGACTGTTTCTTTTTCCTCCCATAGTCTCTCTCTCTCTCTCTCTCTCTCTCTCTCTCTCTCATTGCAGGTTCAGAACAACAACTATTATTATTATTATTATTATTATTATTATTAACAACAACACTTCAGTAATTAATTATGATATGAATTGTGAATATTATCATTAATAATCAATAACTTCTTTACTCTGTTATTGTTTCATTAGAAACAGTCAGATCTGAAACCTGATGGTGCTCCAGTGTTCCCAGTCTCTCTCTCCACTATCTCTCTCTCTTCTCTCCACTCTTCCCCCCCTCTCTCCTCCCCATGTCTCTCTCCCCCCCTCTCTCCTCCTCATGTCTCTCTCCTCCCCATGTCTCTCTCCCCCCCCTCTCTCCTCCTCATGTCTCTCTCCTCCCCATGTCTCTCTCCCCCCCCTCTCTCCTCCTCATGTCTCTCTCCTCCTCATGTCTCTCTCCTCCTCATGTCTCTCTCCCCCCCCTCTCTCCTCCTCATGTCTCTCTCCCCCCCCTCTCTCCTCCTCATGTCTCTCTCCCCCCCCCTCTCTCTCCTCCCCATGTCTCTCTCCTCCTCATGTCTCTCCCCCCCCCCCCTCTCTCTCCTCCCCATGTCTCTCTCCTCCCCCGGTGGAGGCAGATGTCTCCTCTCTGACTCTGGTTCTTGAGGTTTCTCTCTGTTAATGAGGAGTTTCTCCTCCACAGACTCAAAGTGCTGCTCATGGTTCACCTGTTGGTTTCTCTACATGAAGAAGATCTGAAGCTCTTCACCTTCTCTGTGAAGAGTCTGGAGATCATGATGTTAGGATTTGGTGCTATACAAATAAAACTGAATTTAATTTAATTTTAATTGAATTCATTACTGACTGGAACAGCTGTAGTTCTCCCCTCAGCCACCAGGAGCAATGGTAGAGGAGGCCTGCTCCTCCAGGAGTCTGCCTGCAGGGGGCTCTGCTGCTGCTCTGTATGGGAGGACGGTGCAGCTCTGTCCACTCTGCAGGTCTGTGTGGTGTCAGTTGTGTGATCGGCCCTGCAGGAGACAGCAGAAGAGACAGTGTGTGTTTTCTAACAACCAGTAGATGTCACTGTTTATGCTGTGCTTATTTCAAGGGTCGTGAAGAAGCAGCTGAACCTGGACTGGACAGATTTTGACAGTAGAAGCAGTCGAACCCTGCAGATCTTCTCAGAAGCACTTAATAAACCTTTAACCTGAACCTGCTGTTAGTGTTTGTCCTCAGCAGGAAGAATCTGCTCTGATAGAAATAAAAGGTATTTAAAACTTCTCCCATGACTCAAGAGCTTCCTGTCTACTCAAACGTATTTAGACTTTAAATCACAGGGTATCGGTCTGATGACTCACCTGCTGGAGGATTCAGCACCTGAGGACGAGACGTCAAGACATTAACAACAACGTTCCACCTGTTCAGTGAGGAAGTCAAACTCTGCTCGTCTCACCCTGAACGTGGAGCTCAGCGCTGACAGTCGCTGTTCCAGCACTGTTGGAAACCGAACAAGTGTAAGTTCCTGCATCATCCGCACAAACTTCCTTTATCTCCAGGAAGTGAAGGCCGGAGCGCTCGAATATACTGACCCGCATACAAAACGGAAGCCCCGCCCCCTCCTGGTAAAGAGCAAACACACAAACTGAAGGTCCACCCCCTCTTTAGACAAAACAATTAAACACAGACAGAAGCTCCGCCCCATCACAGAACCCACCTTGTACCATGTGACCAGGGGCTGTGGTCGTCCGGTTGCCTTGGCAGAGAACCTCCCGCTCTGTCCCAGTTTGGCGTAGACTCGGCTCGGTTTACTGATGAACTTGGGCGGACTCTCGCCCCAAATGCTGGACCTGTTCTCCAACATCGGTTTGTTAGAGCGCCACCTGCAACCAAGAGTGAACCATTGTTTGGTTTTTCACACCACAAACTGTCTGGATTTAGATTCAGAGCTGAGCGAGGACAGGTTCAGAGGTCAGAGTTCAGAGGTCAGGCTCAGATGTCAGGTGCTTACCCTGGTTTCATGGAGGACAGGTGGATGATCTTCTTCCCAGAATCCTCTGCAGGTGGAGAAACACAAGAACAGTTTACAGAACGTTTGAACAGTGACGTTGTTCACAGGAACATCTGAGGTGTGAAGACACAAATTCTTCAGGTCATGTGACCTCGCAGATGAGAACTATTTTCCTGTTGAACTTTAGCGCCCTGTTGGTGGCGCTGTGTGTCACACCTGCAAAGTAAAAGATTAATTTATAGTTGGAGACTGTGGTTCTATCAGTACAAGTAAAGCAGTATTGTTATTATAAATAGTAGTATTGACAGTATGAGGTGTAGTATTCGGAGTACTGCAGGTATTCATTACCTTCCAGAAGAATCTCCACGGTAACTTGTCGACTCCCTGCCTGATTGGTTGCCTGACAGGTGTAACGTCCCAGGTCATCCTCTCTGACTCCGCCCACCACCAGACTGAAGGTGCCCCGCCTACCTCTCACCACAACACAACGCTCTCTGCCAATCACAGCCCTCCCCTCCCTGTACCATGTGACCTGAGGTTCAGGATGACCACACACCTGACACACACAGAAACAGACGATTCATCCATTTGTTCACTGATGGTTCCAGTTTGTGTGTGTGTGTGTGTGTGTGTGTCTGTGTGTGTGTGTGTGTGTGTGTTTGTATGTCTGTGTGTATGGTGTGTGTGTTTGTATGTCTGTGTGTATGGTGTGTGTCTGTGTGTGTGTGTCTGTGTCTGTGTGTGTGTGTCTTCACGTTGGTCATATGACTAAAACAATGTTAATCCTTCAGTGAACATCTGAAATGTCACATTTTCATGTTTTGTTCCCACAAACTGTGTGTGTCTGTGTGTGTATGTACTGTATGTGTATGGTGTGTGTCTGTGTGTGTGTATGGTGTGTGTGTGTCTGTGTTTGTGTATGTACTGTATGTGTATGGTGTGTGTCTGTGTGTGTCTACTTCCCACAAACTGTGTGTGTCTGTGTGTGTCTACTTCCCACAAACTGTGTGTGTCTGTGTGTGTATGTACTGTATGTGTATGGTGTGTGTGTGTCTGTGTTTGTGTATGTACTGTATGTGTATGGTGTGTGTCTGTGTGTGTCTACTTCCCACAAACTGTGTGTGTGTTTTATCTAAGTGTTACTACTGTCCCACCTTGCCCTCCAGTCGGGCGTCTCCTCCCAGGTGGACCTGGACGTTACGAGGAGGGAGGACGAAGGCTGGAGGCTCGTTGCCACGGGAACCACATCCAGGTGATGGGCCTGTCCCCTCAGAGACGTCGCTCATCCTGCTGTCAGAAGAATCAACACAGACGGATGTTAAAATCACGAGACATGAACATAAAAACATCACGTGTGTGTGTGAACACGCCAACATGTGACTCGCTGCATGCTTGACCTGAAAACCTGCCAGTCTGTTTTTAACAACCTGGAGCTGAGCAGCAGCAGCGCCCCCTGCAGTCACACATGATGAACTCTGTTGACCAGCTGAGCTGCTGCTGTAACAAATCCACCGAACTCACAGTTCTTCTTGTTTTAAAGTTTCCTGCTGAACGTTGGAGATAAACTCTGTGTCCCAGCAGAAGAACAGCTGCTGCAGGAGCAGGAACCAGAAGACGGGATCACATTACTCCTTAGCTTCACTTCACTGGCTCCCTGTTCAACAGAGGATAGATTTCAAAATCCTCCTTCTGACTTATAAGGCCCTGAACAATCAGGCCCCATCCTACATTAAAGAGCTCTTAACCCCTGACTGCCCCACAGACCACGTCGCTCCCTAAACTCTGGACTCCTTGTAGTGCCTAGAGTTACTGAGAGGAGAATGGGTGGTAGAACGTTTAGTCACCAAGCTCCTCTCCTGTGGAACCAGCTCCCACTCTCAGTGAGGGAGGCAGACACGGTCTCTACATTTAAGGCTAGACTTAAAACCTTCCTTTCTGATAAAGCTTTTAGCTCAACCCTGAACCATAGTCATCCATAGCTATGCTGCTATAGGCCTACACTGCTGGGGGATTACCCATCAGGCACCAGAAACCAGCACCTTCTCTCTTCTTCACTCTCTGTTTATTTTGTTATATCTTATTACATATCTCTAACTCCTTGGGTCTTCTCCTCCCCTCCTTGGTCCATGCTGTGGGGCTCTCCGGAGCCCGTCCTGGTGAGGGTCCTGGTGAGGAATGGACCTATTGAGGTCACTGGTCTGTCGCAGGGCTGAAATGGAGGGTCAGGCAACCACCAGCACTCTCACCTGAGGACCTCCCACCTCTGGAGCCATGGGTCCTACTACTGCGCATGTTGGACCATCACCCCAACCGGTCCTGGCAGAGGCCATCCACACCGAGCCCGGTTCTGCCGGATGTTTTTCCTCCCCGCTGTTGCTCATGCTTGCTCGGTGTGGAACAAGTTGGACTTTGTGTTTCTTAAGATCTTGAACTTTTGTGCAGCACCCTGAGACGAGTGTTGTGATACCGTGCTATATAAATACATTTGATTGATTGATCTGCAGACAGACAGACATGAACTTGTTTCACCTTTGGTTATACAATATATAGATAATAAACTATATCTGACTGATCTGATGACAGTGTCATTAACTAACAGTGATCAGCAGTGAACTGCATCTGTGATGTTCCGTGTTCCAGATGTGTTTTCTGAACGTGCAGCAGCAGCTGCAGTCACACATGAGACGTGCTGCTAACATTCTCCTGCTGCCGAACAAACAGAAACAGTTCCACTGGTTCCACAGGAGAACACTTCTGCTCTGTTCTGCACTCCGCCCTCGCGTGCAGCCCCCCCCCCACCCTGAACACTGAGCCAGGCTTGATTTCAAGAGATGAGGTAACTTAACCATGGCTAGATACAGGCATGTTTCACTGAAGCATGGCACCATTCTCAGTGACAGAGTAAAAAATCCATAAACTTCAAAAAGAGGTAGAAGGTCTTAGTGTCCAGGAGAGCCAGCACACACACACACACACACACACACACACACACACACACACACACACACACATTTCCTGACCCTAAACTAAATGAAACCTAAAGTTAACTCTGACCCTAGAACCAAGTGTGAGTCCTCAGTGTAGAACAGTTGAATTTGTGAGGACCAGTCAGAATATTTGAAATGGTCCTCACAAAGATATTCAATTCATTTTATTTGTATAGCGCCAAATCATAATATACATGATCTCCAGACTCTTCACAGAGAAGGTGAAGAGCTTCTTCTTCATCTACAGAAACCAACAGGTGAACCATGAGCAGCACTTTGAGTCTGTGGAGGAGAAACTCCTCATTAACAGAGAGAAACCTCAAGAACCAGAGTCAGAGAGGAGACATCTGCCTCCACCGGGGGAGGAGAGAGACATGGGGAGGAGAGAGGGGGGGGAGAGAGACATGGGGAGGAGAGACATGAGGAGGAGAGAGGGGGGGAGAAGAGAGAGAGATAGTCGGGAGGGGGAAGTAGGGGAGAGGAGGGGGGCGAGAAAGACCGGAGACACTGGAGCACCATCAGGTATCAGATCTGACTGTTTCTAATGAAACAATAACAGAGTAAAGAAGTTATTGATTATAGAACAAACCAGAGCAACCCACAAGAACCAGAACAACCACAACAACCAGAACAAACCAGAGCAACCCACAAGAACCAGAACAACCAGAATAAACCAGAATAAACCAGAACAACCACAACAACCAGAACAAACCAGAACAACCAGAACAACCAGAATAAACCAGAACAACCCAGAACAACCAGAATAAACCAGAGCAACCAGAATAAACCAGAACAACCACAACAACCAGAACAAACCAGAGCAACCCACAACAACCAGAACAACCAGAGCAACCAGAATAAACCAGAACAACCACAACAACCAGAACAAACCAGAGCAACCCACAACAACCAGAACAACCACAACAACCAGAACAAACCAGAGCAACCCACAAGAACCAGAACAAACAGAATAAACCAGAACAACCACAACAACCAGAACAAACCAGAGCAACCCACAACAACCAGAACAACCAGAGCAACCAGAATAAACCAGAACAACCACAACAACCAGAACAAACCAGAGCAACCCACAACAACCAGAACAACCACAACAACCAGAACAAACCAGAGCAACCCACAAGAACCAGAACAAACAGAATAAACCAGAACAACCAGAACAACCAGAATAAACCAGAACAACCAGAATAAACCAGAACAACCAGAATAAACCAGAACAACCAGAATAAACCAGAACAACAAGAATAAACCAGAACAACCAGAATAAACCAAAACAACTAGAACAAACCAGAACAAACCAGGTGAGGTCTCAGTGTGAATGAGACCGCTGGGAGCGCTGTGGTGCAGGACGTGAAAGTAAAGACAACAAACCTCTCTGCTTCTTCTGCTGCTGGACTGAACGATGAGAGAATTTAGTTTGAGCCGCTTCACTTGAACAGACCCAGCATGCATCACTGCGCCCCCTGCTGGCGAAGAGCAGCAGGGCCCCGCCCCCTCTGGGATTCTCACTTTTTATCATCCACCCTCAGACTTCTGTGTTCAACATACATGAACCTCCAGAACATGATGTCAGGAACAAGGAACATGAAACATGAACATGAAACATGAAACATGGAACATGGAACATGAACATGATGTCAGAAACATGAAACATGGAACATGAACATGAACATGATGTCAGGAACAAGGAACATGAAACATGAACATGAAACATGGAACATGAACATGATGTCAGAAACATGAACATGATGTCAGGAACAAGGAACATGAAACATGAACATGAAACATAAAACATGGAACATGAACATGATGTCAGAAACATGAAACATGGAACATGAACATGAATCATGAAACACGGAACATGAACATGAACATGAAACATGGAACATGAATCATGAAACATGAAACATGAAACATGAACATGATGTCAGGAACATGAATCATGAAACATGGAACATGAACATGAAACATGGAACATGAACATGAAACATGAACATGAACATGAAACATGAACATGATGTCAGCAACATGAAACATGAACATGAAACATGAAACATGAACATGAAACATGAACATGAAACATGAACATGATGTCAGGAACATGAATCATGAAACATGGAACATGAACATGAAACATGAAACATGAACATGAAACATGAACATGAAACATGAACATGAACATGAAACATGAACATGATGTCAGGAACATGAAACAGGAACATGATGTCAGGAACATGAAACATGGAACATGGAACATGGAACAGGAACATGAATCATGAACATGATGTCAGGAACATGAAACATGGAACATGAACATGATGTCAGAAACATGAAACATGAATATGAAACATGAATCATGAAACATGAACATGATGTCAGCAACATGAAACATGAACATGAACATGAACATGATGTCAGAAACATGAAACATGAATATGAAACATGAATCATGAAACATGAACATGATGTCAGCAACATGAAACATGAACATGAAACATGAACATGATGTCAGGAGATGAAGAACTTCCAGTCTGGGTCTTTCACGTGTCTGTGGTCGTTTTGTGTCTCTTACTTTTTACGCTCACTTCAAACTCACACCCTCACACACCTTGGCCTCTGAGCCACAAGGGGTCGCTGCAGCAGTGTGTCGAGTCCATAGATGTTTCCAGACATGACCTCCAGGTGAAAGTGGAGACCTGTCCTCAAACAGTCAACAGCATCAGATCCTCATTATTCAGGTGAGAGGCGGAGCAGAGACACTTCCTGTCTCATCAGTGACATCATCGAACTACTTATTGGTCACATGTGACGTCACAGACGTCGCTGCTCGTCTCTGTTCACACCAGGAAGTGAACTGCGTTTACTTCGAAATAAAAGATCAGCTGTCAAACACATAATTTACTAAATACAAAACAACTACATCTATGAAACATGATATAAACAATTATTAAGAAGAAATTACAATAAAATGAAAACAACTAAATATCTACAAACACAAATAATGTTATTTTAGCGTTTGTATCAAATATTTAAACAATAAAATGTTATGACTTATGATCAGGCGTTTATTTTAAAAGTGTAGACCGGAAGTTGCTCTTGTTGCGGTGCTATTACTTTGACAGTCTGATGTTTCCGCAGAGAAGCGGCGCAGCTTCGATTCTCATTCTGTCAAGAGAACCTGCAGCTGATCCGGATCAACACGAGAACTGATCCGGATCAATAGAGAGAGAACCTGCAGCTGATCCGGATCAACACGAGAACTGATCCGGATCAATAGAGAGAGAACCTGCAGCTGATCCGGATCAACACGAGAACTGATCCGGATCAATAGAGAGAGAACCTGCAGCTGATCCAGGATAAGATCCATTCAGACGCACAGAGTCCTTCATCACCTCCCGCAGAGTAAGAACCGTGCGTGTGTGTGTCTCAGTGTGTGTGTGTGTCTGTGTGTGTGTGTCTGTGTGTCTCAGTGTGTGTGTGTGTCTGTGTGTCTCAGTGTGTGTGTGTGTGTGTGTGTGTGTCTCAGTGTGTCTGTGTGTCTCAGTGTGTGTGTGTGTGTGTGTGTGTGTCTCAGTGTGTCTGTGTGTCTCAGTGTGTGTGTGTGTGTGTGTGTGTCTCAGTGTGTGTGTGTGTGTCTGTGTGTCTCAGTGTGTGTGTCTGTGTGTCTCAGTGTGTCTCAGAGTGTGTGTGTGTCTGTGTGTCTCAGTGTGTGTGTGTGTGTGTCTGTGTGTCTCAGTGTGTGTGTGTGTCTGTGTGTCTCAGTGTGTGTGTGTGTGTCTGTGTGTCTCAGTGTGTGTGTGTGTCTGTGTGTCTCAGAGTGTGTGTGTGTGTGTCTCAGAGTGTGTGTGTGTCTGTGTGTCTCAGAGTGTGTGTGTGTGTCTGTGTGTCTCAGTGTGTGTGTGTGTCTGTGTGTCTCAGAGTGTGTGTGTGTCTGTGTGTCTCAGAGTGTGTGTGTGTGTCTGTGTGTGTCTGTGTGTCTCAGTGTGTGTCTGTCTACCACTCCCTGACAGCCTCTTGTACTTGTACTTCACTGTGTATAAATGTACCTGCAGTGAAGGTCACAGATGTTTTCATGTGTATTTCATGTATTTAAATATTAATACAGAGAATGAATGTTTCTATTGAAATGAATTCACTTTACATCACATTCATATATTTAAAATCACAGACAATATATTTACTGTGAATATGTGAGTGACAATTCTAGATTTATGTGCTTATATATATATATATATACACAAATATATATATATATATATATATATATATATATATATATATACGTATGTAAATGACAGAATACTCATGTTCAACTAAATCACGTGTAAGATATAGATGATATGTACAAAGTGTGTGTCCTCTTACAGGTGATGTTGTGACGTTGTGTCCTCTTACAGGTGATGTTGTGTGACGTTGTGTCCTCTTACAGGTGATGTTGTGTGACGTTGTGTCCTCTTACAGGTGATGTTGTGTGATGTTGTGTCCTCTTACAGGTGATGTGTGATGTTGTGTCCTCTTACAGGTGATGTTGTGTGACGTTGTGTCCTCTTACAGGTGATGTTGTGTGACGTGTCCTCTTACAGGTGATGTTGTGTGATGTTGTGTGATGTGTCCTCTTACAGGTGATGTTGTGTGACGTTGTGTCCTCTTACAGGTGATGTGTGATGTTGTGTGATGTGTCCTCTTACAGGTGATGTTGTGTGACGTTGTGTCCTCTCTGAAGCAGCACCAGTGACGTCCTTGTGTGTTTCACTGTTTCTGTGACGTCTACAGAGTCAAACCCGTCAGCTGGATCCAACATGGCCGCTCCAGTGTCACTGTGTGTGTGTGTCCTGCTGCTGCTTCCTGCTGCGACCGGTCAGTCCAGCATCTCCCATCCACACGCCACAGGCAAACTGTTAGCATAGCTTAGCACAAAGACTGAAAACAGGGGTAACCTGTTAGCTTCACACGCCTCCACTGAGCCTCACTGGTGGTCATTCATTTCAACTGTTAGAAGCTAACACACAGACGTTGCTAACACTTGACGTGCAGTGTAACGTGAACGTCGTCATGTAGCTTTAGCTCGGTGATAATGTTAGCTAAGATTAGAAAGACTTCAGTTCCCATCATGCACTCGGCAGCAAAGTTAGAACACCCCCCCCCCTCCTGAATGGCTTACATAAATACTGACTTCCTACAACACACAGTCGCCAGCCAGTCTGAGCCAGTGTGTGTTTTAGTTGTGATGCCGTTGATAAGACTCACACTCATTATCCTGTGTGCGTGTGTGTGTGTGCGTGTGTGTGCGTGCGTGCGTGCGTGTGTGTGTGCGTGTGTGAGACTAAACAATCTCCTGGCTCCATCACATTAAAGCTCCAGCCTCACACTCACATACACATGAATGATAACTGTCAGTGTATTGAACCCACACAGGCTAATGAATTAGCATGCTAGCAGCCAGGTGGTAATGAAGTAACAAACGTTTGATATCAACATTTCCTCATGACAATGACGTATGACCTCATCATCCAATAAAACATCAGCTTCACGACGCCGACATCATCGTGTGTTTACAGCTCAGATTAATTCAGTGAAAAATAGAAACATGTCGAGAAAAAGAGTCGAGTCTGAACTGAGATGATTCATGTTGAGTTTGACTGAACGAGGTCGTGAAGTCACCATGAGGACACCCCCCCCATGGACGTTACAAAACCACAACATTCTCATCATCAGTAGATTCTCACACTTTACTGACACGTCAAGTCTCAAAATGAAAAACTTATTATTTTCTTATTCTGAATTTCGTACATTTTCTTGCTGTTCAGGCTTCACGTGTCTGAATCTAACTTCACATGTAGGAAGTCGATACATGTATGATCTTTAGATCATTACCATCTATTTTCAATAGAAAGGTAAAATATCTCAGGAACAGATGGTTCAACCCTTTAAACTCAGTCTGGGAGAATGGAAGTGCAACAATGAGACCAGAAATCCAGAACTTGGTTCAGAGCTCAGAGTTTAATTCTCACAAGATAACGGTACATGGCATCGATAATAAAAACTCACGGACAGATAGAAGGGTCCCCAGTCCAAAGACAAAATGGCCAAATGCCTCAAACAATAGCTTTAAATATGTTTGGGTAAAACCATCCCTTCAATTTAAAAGGTAAAATAAAAATAATTAAAGCAAACAAGAATGTTAATAAAGTATTTTTCAAAGTAATACATTAAAGAGGACAGTAACTCTACAACAACTGATTAAGGCTAGAGTTAATATTACTCAAGGCTCGGAGAAAAAGGAAATACAAAAGAAAACCAGCTGCTCCCTTCCCCCATTCCTCATTCCTAATTGGTTGAGTCCACATTGAAACCACCTGGTGGAGATGTGGC